>NC_133780.1:8202407-8211530 GCF_003597395.2 Chelonoidis abingdonii | reverse complement strand
TGCAGGCTCCGGGCTGGGGCACAGGGTGGGGGTGCAGGATGGGTGGAGGGGTACAGGCTCTGGGAGGGAGTTTGGGGATGGGAGGGGCTGTGGAGGGAGGGGGTGCAGGCTCTGGAACAGAGTTTGATTGTAGGCTGTGGGCTGGGGTAAGGAGTTGGGGTGTAGGAGGGAGTTTGGCTGCAGGAGGGGGTGTGGGAATGGGGTGGGGGTGCAGGCTCTGGGATGGAGTTTGGGTGCTGGGTGCAGGCTCTGGGCTGGGGCAGGGCCTGAGGGTACAGGAGGGGGTGAGGGGTGCAGGTCCTGAGACAGAGTTTGGGTGCAGGCTCTGGGAGGGAGTTTGGAGACAGGAGAGGGTGTGTGGGAAAAGTTGGGGGTGCTGGGATAAAATGAAGCTACAACGTGCTGGCGCCAGAAAATTACAAGGGTCAATTAAAAGTGGAAAGTTAGAAGCAGCACTTGCCTTCTTCAATATCTTATATTTTGTTGTACCTGTTGTGATGAAGTGGGAATGTTCTTAATGTTTTCTCTGAATACTGTGTGGGTGCCTCAGTTTCCCCTCTGCATTTCTTAAGGATCTAGGTGGTGGGATAAGGGGGTGTGATTGTTGTAGAACCCTAGAGGGTCAGTATGATGCTGTCTGCCACACCGTGCGCTTCCCGCAGCGAGTCTGCTTGGGCGGGGCTCCTGGGGAAGCTAGAGGGCCCTGCACCCCAACTCCACAGTCAGATGTGACTCTCAGCCAGCCAGTAAAACAGAAGGAACACAGTCTAAAACAGAGCTTGTAGGTACAGAAAACAGGACCCCTCAGTCAGGTCCATCTTGGGGGCAAGGGGAGCCTAGACCCAAGTTCTGGGCCTCTCCCTGTTTCCCCAGCCAGCTCCAAACTGACACTGCCTCCAGCCCCTCCTCTGGCCTTTGTCTCTTTTCTGGATAAGGAGGCTACCTGATCTCTTTGTTCTCCAACACGTTCAGTTGGCACCTTGCAGGGGAGGGGCTCAGGCCATCAGTTGCCAGGAGACAGGGTGTCAGCCATTCTCTGTGCAGACAGCATCACACTGGCCCTCTAGGGCTCTACAACAATCACACCCTCTTATCCCACCACCTAGATCCTTAAGAAATGCCGAAAATTTCAAAGGATGATATAGCGCAAAACAACATTAGGAATGCAGGGGAAAGATTAGAAAGCAAAGGCACCAAAATGAGCTCAAACTAGCTATCAGAATAAAGGGAAACAAGAAGACTTTTATCAATACATTGGACAAGAGAGACCAAGGACAGGGTAGCCATTGCTCAGTGAGGAGGGAGAAACAGATACAGGAAACTTGGATAGGCAGAGATGCTTAATGACTCTTTGTTTCGGTTTTCACGAGAAGTCTGAAGAAGATAATGTCTAACATATGTGAATGCTTATGGGAAGGGTAGGTTCTAAGATAAAAAAAGAACAAGCCCAGTTTCCAGAAACCCAATAGATACAGGAGCGCTCTATGTCCTCTGGCTGCCCTGCTGGCTGGATGCCTTCTCCTTCCCGGTTACTGCTGTGCTGGCTGGAGTATTCCTTTTCTGGACTGCTGCTGTCTGAGTGAGGAGTGTGGGCGTGGCCTTGCTGGCCAGCCCCACTCCCCTTCCTCTGGAGGAGAAGCAGGACCCACCACCACTACAGCTGCCACCTGTGAGGGGTCTTCCTGCTGGCCACCAGGGTTGCTGAGAGGAGGCTGCTGGAGCTTGGGAGGAAGAGGACTGAGAAAACCCATTGGCTGCTGGGGGAGTGCACAGGACTCTGGAGGGGGCCATCAAGCTCTGGAGTAACTCTCTAACTGTGCTCTGTGGTGGGGGTTTTAGAGTGTTGTGGGCACAGGGGGTGTGGCGTGGAGCCTGCTCCTGGTCCATCTGTGTCCCTGCCCAATCCCCATCACCCCACAATCGGCCATTACTCGCCCGGTGCCGGACTCAGTGCTCACTTGGCCTGCCACCCTATTGCCACCGTTGGCCTGCAGCCAGCACACTGATTTGCAGAAGTGCTCATGGTGCACGCACCCCCCTTCCCCCCGACTGACCCTTCCCTCTGCAACAGGCCCCTAGCTTTGCTCCTTGTTGCGCCGTCTTTGCCCTTGCGCCCCGGCAGCTTCAGTTTGTTTGCCTGCCCGCAGGTCTCCTTACAGCTTTGTTTGTCCTGTCGCCAGCTCTGAAGCTAGCCCCTTGGTCCTCTGCCCCACTCCAGCCTGGTCCTCCTTCTGCAGCCTTACCTTGATTAGCCCTGCCCTTTGCCCATGCCCCTATAGTGTGTACGTGTCTTCCTCTGTTTGTTTGCCCCTATTGCACTGCACCCCCATTGCTGTTGTATCCACCCTTCCCCTAGTGCAGCTAGAGGAGCTGGGTTTGATCTGTGTCGGTGACTGACCCCGAGTCCTTGATTATCCCCTGTCGTCCTCCATCCACCCATTTGGCACCCTTCTCCTGGCCTGCAGGCCTGCAGGGAGGAGTTGGTTGACCTGTCTCCCTCCCCTTCCTTTCCTCCCGGTGTCCCCTCCTCTCTAAAAAAGAAAGAAAAAAAGAAGTTAGATGCTGCAAGTCAGCAGGGCCTGATGAAATGCATCCTAGAATACTCAAGAAGCTAATAGAGAGGTATCTGAGCCTCTAGCTTATTATCTTTGGGAAGTCATGAGAGATGGGAGAGATTCAGAAGACTGGAAATGGAAATATAGTGCCCATCTATAAAAAGGGAAATAAAAACAACCCAGGAATACAGACCAGTTAGTTTAACTTCTGTACCAGGAAGTAATGGAGCAAGTGCTTAAGAATCATCTGCAAAACTTGAAGGTGTAAGGTGATGGGAATAGCCAGCATGGATTTGTAAGAACAAATCATGTCAAAACCAATCTGGTAGCTTTCTTGTATGATAACGAGTCTTGTGATAAGAGAGCGTGGATGTGGTTATACCTAGACTTTAGTAGGCATTTGATACGTCTCACATGTATATCTTATCGATAAACTAGGCAATACAATTTAGATGGGGCTACTATAAGGTGGGTGCATAACTGCCTGGTATAACCGTACTCAGAGATAGTTTATTAATGGTTCCCAATCCTGCTGGAAGTTATAACATAGTGGGTTCGCGGGGTCTGTTTGTGGGACCGGCTTCATCATATTTCATCAACTACTTATGATACTGGCATAGAAAGTACACTTATTAAGTTGCAGTGATACCAAACTGGGAGGTTGCAACTGCTTTGGAGGACGGGTCATAATCAAAATGATCTGGACCAATTAGAGAAATAGTTGAGGTAAACAGGATGATAAAGGCAAAGGCAAAGTGCTCTGCACTTAGGAAGAACAATCAGTTTCACACATACAAATGTGGAAGAAACTGTCTAGGAAGGAGTATTGCAGAAAGGGATCTAGGGTTATAGTGAACACTAGCTAAATATAGTCAACAGTGTGATGCTGTTGCAAAAAAGCAAACTGATTCTGGGATGCATTAACAGTGTGTTGTGAGCAAGACACAGAGTCATTTTTCCGCTTATACTCTGCACTGGTTAGGCCTCACTGGAGTATTGTGTGCAGTTCTGGGCACCGTGCTCAAGAAAGATGTGGAGAAATGGAGAGGGTTCCAGAGAAGAGTAACAGAATGATTAAAGGTCTTTGAGAACATCCACCTTATGAAGGAAGGCTGAAAGAACTGGTTGTTTAGTTGTAAAAGAGAAGACTGAGGACATGATAGCAGTTTCAGGTATCTAAAAGGGTTGTCACAAGGAGGATGGAGAAAATTGTTCACCTTTAGCCTCTAAGGATAAAAACAAAGCAACTGGTGCTAGACTGCAGCAAGGGAGTTTAAGTATGGACGTTAGGAGAAAAAGTTTAACTGTCAGCGTGTGTTGTAAACCCTGAAATGAAACTTCCTAGGAGGTTGTGGACACTCACCCTGCGAGATTATTTAGAGCATCGGTTAGATAATGTCTATCAGGATGCGTCTCAGACGAGTTATTTGGTTGCTCACTGAGCCCATAGTGCGGGCACTGGGAGAACTCGTGGTAACTCGATGACCTCAGTCTAAATTCGGTGACTTCCTTCCAGTCTCCTATCTAATTAATTGTACAGACCTCTTAAGTATGTATACTTAATTGGTTATAGTACAGGTGTACGACGATTAATGTATATCGTTAAGTTCTCTGATTACTGTGTGGGTGCCTCAGTTTTCCCCTATGCATTTCTTAAGGTATCTATTGGTGGGCATAAGAGGGTGTGAATTGTTTGTAGAGCCCATAGGAGGCGTCCGTTGTGATTGCTGTTCTGCACAGAGAATGGCTGACACCCGTCTCCTGGAACTGAGGCCTTGTGATGCTCCCTCCTGCAAGGTGCAACTGACGTGTTGGCAGAACAAGAGATCAGGTTAGCCTCCGTTATACCAGAAAAGAGCGACAAAGCAGAGGAGGGCTGGAGAGCCAGTGTCAGTTTTGGAGCTGGCTGGGAGAAAACAGGGAGAGCCCAGAACTTGGGTCTAGCTCCCTTGCCACCAGATGGACCTGACTGGGGGTCACTATTTTCTGTACCTACAAGCTGCTGTTTTTAGACTGCGTGTTTCTTCTGTTTTTACTGGCTGGTCTGAGAGTCCACTATTTCGTGACTCGTGGGGTTGGGTGCATGGCCCTCTAGCTTCCCAGAGCCCTGCCAAGCAGACTCGCTGCGGAGCGCACGGTGTGGCAGGACGTCATACTGACCCTCTAGGTTCTCTACAACATCACACGCCTCTTATCCCACCACCTAGATCCTTAGAAATGCCAGAGGGGAAACTGAGGGCACCCAAAGTATTCAGAGAAACATTAAGACTTCCCACTTCAATCACAACAGGTCACAAAAAATCTACAATTATTGAGAAGGCAAAGTGGCTTCTAACTTTCCACTTTTAAATTGACCCTTGTATTTCTTGGCGCCAGCACGTTGTGGAGCTCATTTATCCCAGCGACCCACATCTTTTCCACACACCTCTTCCTGTCTCCAACTCCGCTCCAGAGCTTGCACCAAACCTCGGTCTCAGACCTGCACCCGCTCACCTCGCTTACCTCAGGCCACTGCCCAGCCCAGGCTGCACCCACACACCCAAACTCCATCCAGAGCCTCGCACCCCCACCCATCCCACACCCTCCTGCAGCACAAACTCCCTACAACCCAACTCATACCCCAGCCCAAGCCTAACAATCTAAACTCTGTTCAGGAGCCTGCACCCCTCCCTCCACTAGCCCCTCCCATCCCCAAACTCGCTCCAGGAGCCGTGTACCCTCCACCCATCACTGCACCCCACCCATGTGCCCCAGCCCGGGAGCCATGCACCCAGCACCCAATCCATCCCGAGCCTGCACCCCACCCCATTCCCAACCCCTCCTGCAGCCAAACTCCCTCTAACCCTACTCTTACCCAGCCCCACAGCTACAATCAAACTCTGTTCCAGAAGCTCTGCCACCCCCTCCCTCAAGCCTCCCATCCCCAAAACTCCCTCCAGAGCCTGTACCCCTCCAATCCATCCTTGCACCCCCCCCTGTGTCCTCACCCGGATGCCTTGCATTCAGATCTCAAACTCCATCCCACAGCCCAATAATCTCAACCATCCACACCCCTCCCCTGCCCAACAGGCCTGTACCCCAACCTTCTCCCCTCCCACCCAAACTCCATCACAGGAGCCTTGAGGCGAGAGAGGAGGAGTTCGGAGTGAGGCGGAGTCAGGAGGGACACTCTCACGGTTCTGTAGGCACCACCCCCAAATTTCTACAAATCTGCCACCCTGTAATGATGTGGATAAAATGAGCTTCAGGCCACCTGTCACATTCTGGCAGTGGGAGAGATCTGGGTACAAACTGAGAAGCCTTGGGAGACTCTGGGGAGCAGCTGGCCTGGGACAGGAGAGGGAATTCAGCTGTGGGTGGAGGAGCCGTGCTGTGCCAGTAGATTGCTGCTGCAG
Source organism: Chelonoidis abingdonii (assembly GCF_003597395.2). Classification (NCBI taxonomy): domain Eukaryota; kingdom Metazoa; phylum Chordata; order Testudines; family Testudinidae; genus Chelonoidis; species Chelonoidis abingdonii. The sequence goes on along the minus strand of NC_133780.1, from coordinate 8,205,580 downwards.
GTTCAGCAACTGTAATCGGTAACAATGTTGAGCTACAGCTGTAGTAAGTGCTCGTCTTTCGCTGGTCAAATGCACCGGATCTTGAGTATTGCATTAATCCTTCCAAACACCTTTCCCTGCTTGCTGTCTCAGGTACCTGGTATTCACTCAGCCAGCTTTCAGAGCAGAGCAATTCAATGCATCTCGGGTAGAGGGTTATGAAAGACTGAGACTGGTACACTATGTAAGCGAGTCAGGATGAGCTGTACACCTGACATCGGCGTGGTCTGAAGTATGGGAAGTGTGGAGAAGATGTTGGAATGCGAATCTCAAATATTTGCATAGGCACGGCCATTGCCCGCTATCCTAGACTGGCAGAGCTGTGTGACTGCTTTTGTGACAGATAATGACTCACCTCTCAGTGCGCGAGTGACTGCTAGACAAGAGACATGGGATTCCAAACCCGTGAATTGATGAGTGCTCTGGGAGCAGTATATGTTTGTGTCCTGTGTGCTGTAGTCGCCTTTGTGGACCAGAAACATCGGTCTTCTCCCCCCTACTCCTCTACTGTGGAATGTCAAGATGGACTTTTTTTGCCTTAAAGAATCTGTGTACAGCGTCTTATGCCTGTGACTTACTCACTTTGGACTAATGATTTGCACCATGCATCGGACTCCCTACTAAGAGCGAAATTCAGCTAAAGCTGAATAGCTGAGATTACTGAGACGTGAGAGTTACTGTGCTAACTAGTGGGGAGCTGAAGCTTATACTGTGGAACGAGGAGCTGGCGTGGAGTGGAGGCTGGAGCGGATCACGGACAGCTGTGTGTAGCGTAACGGCTGGCAGAGCTGGAGTAGCAGCCCCACAGGCAGCAAGCCGAGCAGTTGAGGAACAAACTGTAGCAGCTCACAGTGACAGCTGGTGGAGCAGATGCAGCTGTGTGTGCGATGCGGTAGCCAGTTTGTGAGGACCCGGCTGGGAGGAGCAGAGTGGGAGTGGCCTTGGTGATTAGCAGTTTCAGTAGGTTGTGATGAATGGTCTCGGGTGTAAATGGGACGACCCAACCTGGTGTAGCACCACGCGTGCTCTGGTGCCCCGTGATTTACCTCACGATATGGTCCCCATTTATACCTCACGGATCTGGGGGAGGGACCTCTGTCGGATCAGACTCTTGAACTTTGGGGCTATACTGAGGCACCCGCGCCAATAGAGATCTTGAAAGTGGGACTATGGGACATGTGACGGTGATACTCTATTCTCGAGTAGATGACCCCTGGTGCCTGCTGGAGGCTGCAGAGAGCCCCGAGTGGACTATAATCATGCTCGCAAATATTTTCACTGGTGTGGGGTCTTCTTGTCTCGCATTCCATACTACTTTAACATGGACCTCTATGGCTATACGTACATAAGGGTTAAGGCTGTTTCCTCCCCTCCTAATATCTCCTCAGTGATGCAGCTGTTACTCTTTTCACATGTAATTTTGCTAACTAATGTTCTTGCATACTAGGCACAGAGACGTCTAGTGTGCTTTTGTCAAGAAGAGGGACAATTCCTCCATGGGATAGCCTCTTTGAAGGTGCACCAGGGTGTGGTGCTATGAAATGTTTCCTAGATGTCACTGGTAGCGGTGGCTCTTCGAGCTGAGCGCGGCTCTTCGCGCATTGTGTTCATATGGAACAAGCAACCTCGTCTACATCGCTGTTGGTCATACTCGCTACTCAAGAGAGACCTCGTCTTCTCAATGGATGCTGGTGGACAGAAAGGGTCTACACAATTATAATAAGCCTGTAGTATCTCTAAGCGGCCTCGGTGTTTAGAGATGATTGATTCCGCTTTGACTCCAAACACGCATGTATTGGCACTCCTACATCGGCTCATCAAAATCAAAAGATATCAAAAATCGCCCGACTAATCTTCTCCCTATGTCTATCTACATATATAAAATCCTAGTATTCAAAAGCCTCCTGTCTCGCCACTAGCATCTAGTGAGCACTCGTGCAGTGGTGACATGGCATAGATATGGCTATCTATCTGCCGCTGTGGTGATGGAATGGTACTCGTCGTAGGGTAAGCTGACGGCCGCTCATCTTATACCTCGCAAGCACTGCGTCAACGCTGATGTGCATAGTGTCTCCTCCGTTGATTCGCACTATCTCTGAGAGTTTATCAAGATAGTGTTGATATATATCACTAAAGTGCACGGTCTCATACGCAGTCGATGACTTAACACGTCACACGGTAGTGAGGTACGCTGGCTCTCGCTCAAGATTGTTCACATATTGGAGGCTGATTCCATGTCCCAGACTCCCGTCCCTCTCCCGCAGTGTGCAGACACAGTTGTCTCGGCCCATTCTAGGCCGCGTCTGCACATTCACCCATCTGCGTGGCTGGCTGAAGGTAATCATATGACGTGGTTGCATATAGGCAGTGTGTGAGTGGGCAATCGTGTTAGGCTCCACACTCTGCTCGCTCTCGCTCCCAACGTGCGCAGATGAGTTCCCTCTTGCAACGGCCGAACACGTCCTCAGCAAAGTCTCTGGGAGAGCGCATAGTGCTCACTTGCTATCATCTGCAGGCGCCTAGATGGTTCACATTTTCATTGCTGTGTGCTCACCTAAGAGTAAGACAAACTCGAACCTGTACATGTTGTCCGGAAAAGACTCTCCTCCCATCGATGTGCACACATTAGCTGTGCAAGACCTGATGCAAAGTAATTCATTTAGTTTCTCATTGCTTCTGTTAATTCACTTTGTCCCCAGCCTTATTATTCCCCCTGTTTTAGTGCTCGTCTGTCCTCTTAGACGCATCTCGCATTTGTCCTTTCGCGCCAGTGGCGCCCCATACTTGCCCTGGTCAACTGATCGTTTAGCTCTCATCTGTGTCTTGCTTTCTTGAACATGATTTCACGTTTTAAAATGAGACTATTTGTTCGAATGACTATAGCTTTGAGACTATAGAGGTCCTGTACTCTCTCTCGTTTTATTAGATCTCAACCTCTCGTGTCTAATCTTCGACGCACTTTGCAGTCTGAGCTCTCCATTTACTCGTCGCGACTACTACATGCTACTCTCGTAATGGCAAGTCGGAAGCTGCTCTGCAGCTCACGAATATAAATCTCTCCTCATAGTTAGTATGCTCTCGCCTGTCTACGTTTCGTCCCCGCTAAGGTATATGCGTACTATCTCTCCTTCTCT
>NC_133780.1:8180589-8202382 GCF_003597395.2 Chelonoidis abingdonii | reverse complement strand
GGCTAAAGGTGAACAAGTTTTCTCCATCCTCCTTGTGACACCCTTTTAGATACCTGAAACTGCATATCATGTCCCGTCTCAGTCTTCCTTTTCCAAACTAAACAACCGTTCTTTCAGCCTTCCTTCATAGGTCGATGTTCTAAGACCTTTATATCATTCTTGTTACTCTTCTCTGGACCTCTCCATTTCTCCACATCTTCTTGAAGCACGGTGCCCAGACTGCAACACAATACTCCAGTGAGGCCTAACCAGTGCAGAGTATAGCGGAAAAATGACTCTGTGTCTTGCTCACAACACATCTGTTAATGCATCCCAGAATCATGTTTGCTTTTTGCAACAGCATCACACTGTTGACTCATATTTAGCTAGTGGTTCACTATAACCCTAGACCCTTTCTGCATACTCCTTCCTAGACAGTTTCTTCCCATTCGTATGTGTGAAACTGATTGTTCTTCCTAAGTGCAGCACTTTGCTTTGCCTTTATCATCTGTTTACCTCATACTTATTTCTCCAATTTGTCCAGATCATTTGATTATGACCCTGTCCTCCAAAGCAGATTGCAATCCTCCCAGTTTGGTATCATCTGCAACATTAATAAGTGTACTTTCTATGCCAGTATCTAAGTAGTTGATGAAAATTGATGAAGCCGGTCCCCAAACAGACCCTGCGAACCCACTTGTTATACTTTCCGCAGGATTGCGGAACCATTAATATAACTGCTCTGAGTACAGGTTATCCAGGCAGTTTGCCCCACCTTATAGTAGCCCATCTAATTGTATTTGCCTAGTTTATCGATAAGAGATAATCATGTGAGACCGTATCAAATGCCTTACTAAAGTCTAGGTATACCACATCCACGCTTCTCCCTCTATCACAAACTCTTATCTATAAAGAAAGCTACCAGATTGGTTTGACATGATTTGTTTTTACAAATCCATGCTGGCTATTCCCATACACCTTAGCACCTTCCAAGTGTTTTGCAGATGATCCTTAAGCACATTGCTCCATATCTTCCTGGTACAGAGTTAAACTAATATGGTCTAGTTTCCTGGGTTGTTTTATTTCCCTTTTTATAGATGGGCACTATATTTGCCTTTCCAGTCTTTCTTCTGAATCTCTCCATCTCTCATGACTTTCCAAAGATAATAGCTAGAGGCTCAGCTACCATCTCTATTAGCTTTGAGTATTCTAGGATGCATTTCATCAGGCCCTGCTGACTTGCAGGCATCTAACTTTCTTTTTTTTTTCTTTTTTAGAGAGGGAGGGAAACACCGTAGGAAAGGAAGGGGAGGGGAGCAGGTCAACCAACTCCTCCTGCAGGCTGCAGGCGGGGAGAAGGGCCAAATGGGAATGGAGGGCTGACAGGGACTATATCAAGGACTCGGGGGGTAGTCACCGACACAGGATCAAACCCAGCTCCTCTAGCTGCACTAGGGGAAGGTGGATACAACAGCAATGGGGGTGCAGTGCAATGGGGCAACAAACAGAGAGAAGCACGTACCACTATAGGGGCATGGGCATACGAGGCAGGGCTAATCAAGGTGAAGGCTGCAGAAGGAGGGACCAGCTGGGAGTGGGAGAGGACCAAGGGGCTAGCTCAGAGCTGCGGCAGGACAACAAAGCTGAAAGGGAACCTGCGGGCAGGCAAACAAACTGAAGCTGCCGGGGGGGGCAGGGCCAAACGAGCAGGCAACAAGGAGCAAAGCTTATGGGGCCTGTTGCAGAGGGGAAGGGGTCAGTCCGGGGAAGGGGGGTGTCGTGCACCATGAAGCACTTCTGCAAATCAGTTGTTGGCTGCTGCAGCCCAAACGGTGGCAATAGGGTGGGCAGGCCAAGTGAGCAGCTGAGTCCCAGAGGCAGGAACGAGGCAGATGGTAAATGCCGTGTGGGGGTGATGGGATGTTGGGCAGGACACAGATGGACCAAGGAGCAGGCTCCACGCCACACCCCTGTGGCCCACAACACAGTCTAAAACCCCACACCATAGAGCACAGTTAGAGAGTTACTCAGGTTTGATGCCCCTCCAGAGTCCTGTGCACTCCCCAGCAGCCAATGGGTTTTCTCAGTCCTCTTCCTCCTCCAAGCTCCAGCAGCAGTCCTCCTCCAGCAACCCTGGTGGCCAGCAGGAAGGACCCCTCACAGGTGGCATGTAGTGGTGGTGGGTCTGGCTTCTCCTCCAGAGGAGGGGAGTGGGGGCTGGCCAGCAAGGCCACGCCCACCCCTCACTCAGCAGCAGCAGTCCAGAAAAGAATACTCCAGCCGCGCAGCAACCCAGAAGGAGAAGAGACTCCAGCCAGCAGGGCAGCCAGAGGACATAGAGCGCTCCTGTATCTATTGGGTTTCTGGGGAACTGGGCTTGTTCTTTTTTATCTTAGAAAACCTCCCCTTCCCATAAGCATTCACTATGTTAGACATTCTTCAGACTTCTCGTGAAGACCGAAACAAAGAAGTCATAAGCATCTCTGCCATTCCAAGTTTCCCTGTTACTGTTTCTCCCTCTCACTGAGCAATGGCCTACCTGCCTTGTGTTCCTCTTGCTCCAATGTATTGATAAAAGTCTTCTTGTTTCCTTTATTCTGATAGCTAGTTTGAGACTCATTTTGTGCCTTTCTTTCTAATCTTCCCCTGCTTCCTCCTATGTATTGTTGACTATATATAATTTGTTGCGTCTTGCCTATATCTCATCCTTTAAATTGTTGTCCTAGTTTCCATTTTTTATATGACTCCTTTTTATTTTTTAGATCATGCAAAATCTCGTGGTTAAGCCAAGGTGGTCTTTGGCCACATTTTCTATCTTTTCTACCCAGCGTAATAGCTTGCTTTTGGGCCCTTAATAGCGTCCCTTTGAAAAACTGCCAATAATCAAGTATTGTGCAAAACATGATTATACCCCAAACTGACTGCCAAATTTAAGTTGCGTGTTTTTCCCCTCAGTTAAGGGCTCTGGGGTGGGGCTGGGGATGAGGGGTTCACAGTGCAGGAGGGGGCTCAGGGCTGGGGTGCTGGGGGCACAGGCTCTGGGGTGGGGCAGGGCTGGGGATGAGGAGCTTGGGGTGCAGACAGGCTACTCCAGGGCTAGGGTCAGAAAGGACTCTCCCCCTAACCCTCTGCCCACTGGCAGCCGCGAGCTTCAGGTGAGGGACCCCTCCTTTCCCCCCACCCCCAGCAGCACACTCACTCTGCACCACTGTCACTGCACATGCTCCTAGGGCCCCTCTCGGGTCCAGGAAGCCCTCTCGCCTCCCCTATGCGGGTATCGGGGGGTGAGGGGGCTGCCATCATGTGTGGCCTCCCCTGCTGCTGCCCCTCACCATAGCCTCAATGGGGGTGGGGGATGGAGCTGCCCCTTGCCCAGCATGGGGCAGGAGTGGTGACTGCAGGGTGGTGGCTGTGGATGGCGGGAGGGCAGGGTGTCACAAAATTCACCCAAGCCCCAGCTGCTCAGGTCCAGAAAGTCCCCCACCCTGTATCCCCTGCAGTGGGGGTTGGGGTGGGTACTGCCATCACATGTGGCTTCCTTCCTCCCCTGCTGCCCCGCACCGTAGCCTCACTGGGTGTGGGGGATAGGGCTGCCCCTTGCCCAGCGTGGTGCAGGAGTGGTGGCTGTGGGGTGTGTGTGCAGATCACAGGGTCACTCACTGAAGCCCCAGTAGCTGCTCAGGTGAGTGAGGTCTACTGCAGATGATCCTGTCTCCTGCCGGAAGCCCCCTCAGCGTCTCCTCCTCCAGGTGGGTGCTGGGAGAGGGGAGGGCTGGCAAGCATGTGTGTGCCTCCTGCCCCCCCGCTGCCGGTGTCTTGTTGCCATAGGCAGCAGCAGCCGGGAGAGCTGTGCGCAGCTTTCATTCTGGCAGGGACGCTCTGGGGCCAGGGGGGATGCTTTGGGGCTGGGGGGGACACGAACCTGGGGAGGGGTGGTTGTGGCAGGTGGGGGCCGGTGCCTGCTACAGGCAGGGCCAAGGGAGAGACTCAGCTCCAAATATTGGTGGAACAGGGCCCCCGACTCTAAATACTCCTGAAGCCAGGGCACCACGAGCCCATATATCTCACCGCCTATGACCATGTACCCTGCAGGCCCCTAGTACAAGTTCCCCTCACTCCCGCTGCCCTCACTTGTTGGGGAGGAGCTTGGTTTCCATACGCCATTGAGTCCCTGGTGTCTCTGCTGGGACTGACAAAAGGAGAAAATCGGTGCAGGCCTTGCTGGGTGTGGTTGTGGGAGATGGGGTCACCTGCCCCACTAGGGTCCAGACTGAGATCCCAGCATATTCCATGCTGGCCCCTGAGCCGCCATCAGATGGACTCTCAGCCTCTGTCCATGTGGTGTGGGGGGGGAGGAATTGGGTTATTGCCCTGGGGGAGCTGCTGGGGGAGATTTACCTGTTTACAGACAATTGTAACGGTTCTAAAGCTTCAACTTTTTGAATCTCAGTGCCCAGTGTCATTAAATAGTTGTTGTCTGACCAAACTATTGTCTGATCCCCCCCTGATTTCCCACAGCTGTGAAAATTTAAATTGATAACAATTGGAATGAAATGCTGAAACCCAGATTTTTGTCCCACTGTGAAAGTTTAAATCAATAAATATAAAAATTGTTTAAAATAAACCTCTGTCAAAATTATATATTAAAAAAAAAGAATTCTGCCATGTCTATGCTCCTTAGACACACAGACCCTGCTCCTGCAGGCTCATCCTCACAGGTGGATGCTGATGTCCATGGGAAGCCCCAGTGACCCTCCCCACCAGCACAGGAGCTGATTGCAGCACCAGAGCCCTAGTGGTACATTTTTCACCAAAGCCTCCAGGGCTGTAATGTTACCAGTGGGCTCCTTCCAATTCAACAAACAGTATGAGTCAGTTGCATGAAGGGAAACACCCCCTTGCTGCTGCAGGCGGGGCATAGTGTGAACACAGGAAATTGAAACTTACCCTGTTACGCTGCCCAGAGGGAGCCATGGCTGCAGAGAACCACGTGGAAAGTCTCCAGGAGGAAGCGACATGTCCCATCTGTCTGGAGTATTTCACACAACCTGTCAGTCTGGAGTGTGGGCACAATTTCTGCCGAGCCTGCATCACCCAGTGCTGGGAGGGAACCGCTACAGCCGCCTCCTGCCCTCAGTGCAGAGAAACTGTGCTACAGAGAAACCTCAGGCCCAACAGGCAGCTGGCAAATGTTGCAGAAATAGTAAAACGGCTGAGTTTACAGGCAGCAAAGGGAACAGGAGGGGATGGGGTGTGTGGGGAACACCAGGAGGCTCTGAAACTGTTCTGTGAAGAGGATCAAACCCCCATCTGTGTGGTGTGCGACAGATCCCGGGCTCACCGCACTCACACTGTGGTTCCCATACAGGAAGCCGCCCAGGAGTACAAGGTACAGAGTTGCTGTCCAGTCTAATGGGTAATAACTTTGGATTTGAATGACAGGTTAATGGCATCACAAGTTGCCCGAGACAGGTGTAACTGTGTCATTTACCTGTGTGTAGCCTTCATTACATGAAAGATGCTGTAGAAATTAATGATATTCCAGCCTGGCAAGAATGACAAGAGATGAAGTTTTTAAAATTGTCTGATGTGGGAAAGTTTTCTCTGAGCAGCTGAATCCTTTTCAAACCCAGTTCCCACCAGTGAACTAAGGGAATTCTCTGCAGACCAGAAGTTATTAAATGACCAGTGAGGTTTGATTCACAAGAGCTGAAGGCCAGTCTATGGGAGCGCTGCCTTCAGACCGGAGAAGGAGGAGTTACAAGCTGTGTCTGTTATTACTGATTGGATCACAGTGTTTATTATTGTTGTTTGCATCCCAGCAGCCCCTACAGCCCCCAGATGAGATTTGACCTCGATTGCAGGGGGCCCTGCGCAGAACCCAGTGAGGGACAATCCCTGCCCTGACCCATTTACCGTCTAACTGGACAAGAGAGACAAAAGGTGGGAGGGAAAACTGAGGCACAAAGAGGGAAATTGACTTGTCCAAGGTCACTCAGCAGGTCAATGGCAGAATTGGGTATAAACCCCCACTTTTCCAAGGCCAAGCCCAGTGCCCTAACTACTAGGCTACTCTGCCCCCTCCCCCCTCCCCCCCCCCCATAGCACTGAGCAGTGAAGAAGTGCGGACAGTAGGAGGAAAAGATTCCTTGCTAAAGGCCCGAGGCCCAGCAGGGAGACGAGGTTTCTCACTGGGATTCTGAACTCCCATGTTGCTTCATGAGGGGTTAAACTCAGATGCTGCCATCCTGCACTAGAGGAGATCACGGGGCTAAACACTGTGTGGACCCCAAGCACCTTGAGTCCACACACAAAAGGGCTCCAAACAGCACAGATCCACGCCAAGTACCACTGGGATTTCACTGCCTGCATGGGCCCTCCTGCATGTGAATCGCTCAGCCTGCATGGGCCCACTACCACCTTTGTCAGTGCACCCCCATTTGCATCATTCTGCATGGAAGTGCCACTCGCACCCCTGCCCCCGCCCTCACTGGTATCTTCCTGCATCCTTGGTCTCCTCCTCGCTCTTTTTCACCGGACAAACCCACGTCCAGTGCTGGGTCCCTACTGGACAGGGACAGTGCTTCACAAAACTGGGACTGTGTAGCTTCCAACCAGACGAATGGCCTCCCGACGTCTCATGGGTTTGCCCTGGTGCTTACACCAGCTTTGCCCAACCAGTGCAGTCCCCAGGGCTTCAGGGCTGAAATCCCAGCCCATGCTGAAACCCTGGTGGCTTCTGGGATTTATTCATTAAACCTTCTCAAATACAGGTTTATTGATTCACCCCCGTGTGACTCCAGTGTCCTGTTATGCGCTGTACCACTAATCAATTCACAAATACCAAAAAAGCTTGGTTATAATTGAGATCTCTGTCTAATTACTGAAAAGACTGAACCTGAATTGGTAACAAGTCGGAATATGACACACTCCCAGTCTGCATTGATAAGGTTTCATCTCCTTGGTGGCCCTGATGTCACAAAGCAATTAGAACCAACAGTCATCTTGGGTTTGGGTGAAAAAACACCCAGCACCACATGCCTCTCAACCTTCAAAGTGAAACTTCCAAATCCTTTCTGTTTCTTCAGGAAAAAATTCAGGCCTATTTGAAGGCTCTGAGAGAAGAGAGAGAAAAGCTGCTGGGATTTAAAGTGACTGAAAAGGGGAAATGCCAAGAGTATCTGGTAGGTGCTTGTTGTTATTAACCCACAGGGACTGGCAGTGGGAGGTCTGTTTGGAGGCAGACTCCTGTGTGGCCTTGGTGAAAGTAGACATGATCAGTGGGTTAGATTCATGTGTAGAGAAGCCCTAAGCTTCCATTTCGGTTGATGAGTTAATGTCTAGCCCTTGTGGCTTTTCCAGAAATCCTCCCCAAGTGAACTGAATGTCAGCTGTGATGTGCTGTCTGCTGTGTCTGGTCATTTCGTGCATTAACATGTTTGATTCTTTTTTCTCCCCCGTTGTCTCTGTCAGTGTAGTGCTCAGTCCTGCCTCCTGCTACTCTGGGTCTGAATTCCTAGAGGCCATGAATAACATAATATGCTGACATGACAGACATGGAAACCTTTCTTTCAGAGAGATAGGGGCTGAAGGGGAAGCTGTGAGAGAATCCTTTTCCTAGGATACAGTCAAATGTCCGAAATCTTAGGATTTTCAACAAAGTTCTCCCTCCTGCACGCTCAGCTCTCCATGAAAGGACCCCAGTCACCATTCATGTCCCTGACCAGCCCTTTCCCTATTTTCATACAGAAACAAACACAAACCGAGAGGGAGAAGATTGTGTCCGAATTTCAGCAACTGTGGCAGTTCCTGGAGGAACAAGAGCAACTCCTGCTGGCCCAGCTGGAGAAGCTGGATGAGGAGATTGTGAGGATCCAGAATGAAAATGTCAGTAAACTCTCCGAGCAGATTTCCCATCTCAGTGAGCTGATCAGTGAAATGGAGGGGAAATGTCAGAAACCAGGAAGTGAATTCCTGAAGGTGAGACCGAGGGAGAAACAGAGACACCAACTTCATGCTTGCTTAAGGGCTAGAGCAGCCATGGAAAAAAAAAGTTAGTGAATCCTTAGCACCCAGCTTCCCCTGGCTATCAATGGCCCCAATCAGAGATCTCAATGTAACTGGATGTGCATTGCTGACATGCAAATGACTATTGTTCTTTGGAGCACTACAGACACAGAGATATTACAGATGGAAAAGCCCTGTTAGAATCATAGAGTTGGAAGGGACCTCAAGAGATCATCTAAGTCCAACCCCCTGCTCAAAGCAGGACCCATCCCCAAATTGCCCCCTCAAGGATTGAACTCACAACCCTGGGTTTAGTAGGCCAGTACTCAAACCACTGAGCTATCCCTCCCCGTTAGCTCAGGGAATCCATAGCCTTGGAGCCAGGGCAGGGCCTCTCTTCCCCATATTTGCCAAAACCCTTCCCTGAGGTCCCCTGTGTGCATCAGATGGGACTGAGAGTATGTCTTCACTACCCGCCCAATCCACGGGCTGCAGTCAATCCAGAGGGGATCGATTTATTGTGTCTAGTGAAGACGCGATAAATCGACCCCTGAGTAGTGTCCCATCAACTCTTGTACTCCACTGCTGTGAGCGCCACAGGCAGAGTCAACAGGGGAACGGCAGCCGTGGTCTCACTGTGGTGAAGACACCACGGTAAGTCGATCTAAGTACGTCGACTTCAGCTACGTTATTCATGTAGCTGAAGTTGCGTAACTTAGATTGATTCCCAGCCCCCCCGGTGTAGACTAAGGCTGAGATTCTTTTTTCTCTCTCTATCCTCTCTAGGACATCAGAAGTACCTTGAGCAGGTATGTGGCTCTCTTTCCCCCTCACACTTCACAATGCTGGGAAAGAGCTTAATGGTGATGTTAGCACTCCCTCTCCCTGGGGCTCTACAGCAAAATGTGTGGGGAAGGTCACATTCTAGATACAAATCTCTCTGATCAACTTCATCCTGAGGTTCTCACCCTTGCACAGAAGACTCTGGATTTATCCATTCTGTGGGAAGGACTCACCTAAAACATTTCCCAGAGATGTCACCTCCCTGGGGGACTGGCTGCCTCAGGATAGTGAGGATGGAATATGGGCCTGTCAATGCTGGGACCCTGGTTACCATTCAGCCCAGGGCAGCAGTGGTCAAGAGTCTGTCCCACCTGAGGACTGTTTGGAGACCTGTGTGGAATGAGCTGGGGAAGGGGGAGTTGGTATCTCAGTCTAGTTCCTAGTGGGCAGATTTCTACAGCACTTCACCTGGGAACCTCCTGTCCCTCCGAGCATGGAGGCCTAGGAGTGAATTGGCCATAGAGACTCAATTCCCCTTTTATCTCCAGAGCTGGTCTCTCCAGGCCAGAGTTGAAGAACATTCATGGAATCTTTGGGGGGAAGGTTGCACTGCCCTGGGCTGTGTCACATCTGCTCTGAGGCTGGGAGAAGTAGAGGAATTCTAACTCCAGGCCCATTAGAGCAGCGACTCCCTAGGAACAACTTATAAATCACTAAATGAAATGTAATCAGGTGAAATTGTTTCTCTCCAGGTGTGAGAAGGGGAAGTTCCAGCAGCCAGAAGAGATTTCTGCTGAGCTGGAAGAGCAAGTCAGTGGTTTCTCCCAGAAAACTATTGCGCTACTGGAGGCTTTAAGGAAATTCAAAGGTACCTAGAAGGGATCTAGGAGGGGAAATTGGAATCAATGTCTGAGACTGTGGGAAGAGAATGGCTCTGGTCAGTTGGTTCATAATTAGATTATGCTTCTATTTAACTGTTGGATGAGAATGCCACGCACTTGGGGTGCAAGTCACTCAAATTGATTAATTCAACCCCTTATTTGTTCCAAAAGCATGTCTTGCCATTACAATTACTGTTAACGTAAGAAATGACAGACATACTGAAAGAAATACTGCCCAGTTACCTTCTCCTGAGGCATAGGCAGGTCATGATGCATTTCTCCTATGATGCTCTGACTACTCTTTACAATGTCTGACATATTAAACACATCCAGCTTATATATTTATAAATTCTTTTCCAATCACCTTTGTGTGTTATGCATTGTTAGTATCTTGTATAACTCACAAACTACACATGCATGAACTTTCTAACTGGCAGGGCTTTTGCTGTCCAAGCTATTTTCAAGTTATTCTTGTTTCTGATTCATTCATTACCGGTCATTACACACTGATGTGCACAGGTCACTTTGACTCTTTTCTCCACATGGGATTTTTTGGACTTTGGTAACTGCTCCTTGACAGCACGTTTTTGGTGTCTGGTGTCTTTAAGCACATTGTGTGGTCAAAACATCTCTTTGTCCCACTTAACAACTTATGAACAATCACTTAATAACAAGGTCTTCTCCCTTGGTTTTCACACCTCAACTGCTCGAACAGGGCCTCATCCTCCCTGATTGAACTAACCTCGTTACCTCTTGCTTGCTTGCATATATATACCTGCCCCTGGAAATTTCCACTACGTGCATCTGACGAAGTGGGTATTCACCCACGAAACCTCATGCTCCAAAACATCTGTTAGTCTATAAGGTGCCACAGGATTCTTTGCTGCTTTTACAGATCCAGACTAACAAGGCTACCCCTCTGATATTTAAGGTCACTTAAGGCAACATTTCCCTTATGTCAAGCAAACTGCTCACCAGGCCAAAGCCAAGTCAATCAGTGCAAACAGCCCCAACAGCTTACAAACAGAGCCAGGATTTTGCAAACTCTCTACATCCCATTAGTATCAAAGGGACCCAAGTGGGTAAAAATACTTTTATGCCAAAGTCTTTGCATGACCTGGGTCTAGGTTATGACAAAACACAGGAAGTGAGAGAAACCAACTGGAGTCTGAAGGGTGGGAGGAGATGATGAGGGGAAAAGTAAATCTCACTTAGAGATTGTCTGTCCTGGGATGGTTGTGCGGCTGCAAGGACATTGGTTCTATTGCTAGGAGATGCCTGAATGAGAGAGGAAATAGGTTTCAGACCTTTTTACATTAAATACCTGAGTGTGTCTCTGTCTGTTTCTGTGTCATGATGACAACACAGGTCTATGAGTTCAGAGTTGTGATGTTGTTATAAATATGAAAGCCTGAAATCTCACCTTTCTTTTCCTTTCCCCCTCCAGACACTCTGCCATCTGCACTGGAGAGAAAAAAGGGGCAACCACTAGGAGCACACAGACAGGGTGAGATTGCAGCCTCTTCCCGGTGCTGGCTCCTCTCAGTGGCCCCACCCCGCTCCACTTCCCCCGAGGACCTGGCCCCTGGCCAGGGCTGATGCCAGAGCAGGGCTCCCACCCAGGGAGCTGGGGCAGCACTGGGGAGCCCTGCCCCCTCCACTTACCCTGAGTGGCGCACTTCAGGGAGCGGGGACATGGGCTGGGGGCTGCTCTCAGGCCCCCCAGGTATCCAACAAGGGCAGGTTGTGGGTCAGGGGCTCTCCCCAGCAGCCAAGGCTCCCTGCCTGGCCAGGGGTCAGGGGCTCAGCAGGAAGAGGAGGAGGGGGAAGGGCCATGCAGTGAATGGGGCCACCGGTGGTGGGACCTCGTGCCCCACCCCCAACTTCTACTAAGGGTCTGGAACTCCTGGGGAGATGCCAAGCTGACATCACACAAACAATCTTGACATCAACCTTAGTGCTGAGTTCATGCCCAGGCTAATGAACAGAAACACTCACTGAGGAGCACCCGAACAAAGCTCTCTGCCCTGAGGGCTGACACATCCCTCAACTTCACCCCAGTGCAGGGGTCTCCCCATCACTTTTCTCCAACATCCTGCCTTTCCTTTGGGCAGGACTGGACTCTCCCATTGGAGCTGCTCACTGCTTCCTGGATTGGGGAGATTTTCTCCCTCTGATGCTGGCAGCTCCTCCCTTCTCTCTAGACTGGGGATGGGGCTTCCCGACCCAATGCCACCTCCTACTCTCTGGTTTTAAGCAGCTCTTCCCCAGTGTTGCACCTTCCTCTGTTCTCCAATGTGGAAGCAGACGCTGCCTTTAGGGGACAGAGCTTCCCTCTGGGGTATAGAGATGGTACCTGCCTCCTCTGGTCCTTCCTCAGTAAAAGCTTCCGATACCTTCCTAGCTGTTTCTCTGCTGCTGAGAATGAAGCAGCCCCAGCAGAGGCGGCAGGGAGCTGAAGCTTCTGGAACCAAATGAGAAACACACTGAGTAACTGCAGTGACATCTCTGCTCAGTCTCAGGTGCCCAGGACAGAGGCAGCGCCCTGGGATCTAGGCCTGTCCCAGCCAGGATGGGGCTGCTGGGTAGTTTGAAAAATGGTCCCAGCCTTTCCTAGGGCTGAGTTCTTCCCCTAACGCTCTGATTCTCTCTGTCCCAGCTAATGTGACTCTGGATCCAGACACGGCTCAACTCCGCCTCGTCCTGTCTGAGGATCGGAAAAGTGTGAGATACGGATACACACGGCAGGATCTCCCCGACAACCCTCAGAGATTTGACGTTGACTTCTGTGTGCTGGGCTGTGAGGGATTCACCTCAGGGAGACATTGCTGGGAGGTGGAGGTGGAGGATGGGCAATGCTGGGCTGTGGGGGTGGCCAGAGAGTCTGTGGGGAGGAAGGGAGGGATCAGCTATAGCCCTGAGGGGGGGATCTGGGCTGTGCAGCGATGGGTGGGTCAGTTCCAGGTTCTCACTTCCCCTGTGACCCCCCTGCCCCTGAGATGGGTCCCCAGCAGGATCCGGGTTTGTCTGGACTGTGACCGGGGGCAGGTGACATTTATTGATGCTGGTGACGAGGCCCTGATCTTCACTTTCCCGCCGGGCTCCGTCCCTGGGGAGAGAATCCGACCCTGGCTCTGGGTGGGATACCGATCCTGGCTCTGCCTGTGTCCATGAGACATACAGGGGAGGGGCAGGGGAATAGCTCTCTAGGAGCCCGGAGATCAGCCTCTCTAACCTCACACACGCTTGTCTCTGTGACCTCTCCCTGTGGAGTTTCTATCATGCCATCACTGTGACCCTGGAGGTTGTTTCCAGTCTCAACTCTGCACCATCTGGACTGTCAAACCATAGAGAGCATTGAGTGAGTGAGGTAGAGAAGTGAATCGCATCACTGCCCCAGGGATTGTGCAGCCTGTTTGCCGCTGTCCTCTAAGAGCCAGGAGGACTCTGGGGATCCTGGGTCAGACAGTGCCACTGAGACATGAGGGGGAACAGCCCACTGGGAATGGAAAAATGGGTTTCTCTAGCCAAGTAATCCTAGTCCCTATGGCCTGAAGGACTCCTGTCTACCCAACCCTCTGGTCTCTTAGCTCTGTGACCCCTGGAAGCTCCTCCTGCCTCCCTCCCTCCCTGCAGCACGAGGGAGGGGGAGGGGGAAGAACTTCTGGAGTGCAGGAAAAGGGACCCCGAGGGGCAGATGTGGAGGCTGTAGGGTCGCAATTGTTGGAGGGGCTGGGGGCAGAAGTGATATGGGGTTGGGGGGCAGAATTAATGTGGGGCTGGGAACAAGCATATGTGGAGTGGCAGAGACACATAATTAATTAATTGGGATTTGGTGTTTTCTTAGAATGATAGAATATCAGGGTTGGAAGGGACCTCAAGAGGTCATATAGTCCAACCCCCTGCTCAAAGCAGGACCAATCCCCAACTAAAGAAGAAGAAGCTGGAAGCTCCGCACCAGCCGGGAGCCTGGGAGAAGGAGACCCAGGGACTGGCGAGTGTGCATTCATCCCCATATCCAGTAGAAATGAGTTGCTAGCATAGACACTTCCTACATCAATAGACAGAGTTTTACCATCAATGCAGTAAATCCACCTTTAGGAGAGGCAGTAGCTAGGGCAACAAAGAATTCTTCCCTTGACCTACTTGCGTCTACATCAGGGGTTAGATCAACCTCACTACATCACAGAGGGTTGATAGTTTTCATAGCTCTGAACAATGTAGCTAGGCTGACCTGAGTTTTAGGTGTGGACCAGGTCTCAGGAAGAATAGTGGTATACCTACACTACAGTCGCTACTACAGCAGAGCTCCAACGTTACAGCTGTGTCGCTGAAGTGCCATAGTGTAGAAGCATCCTGCATTGACGGAAGTGTTTTTTCCATTGCTCTAGTTCATTACTGTTTCTGAGAGACTGTAGCCAGGTCACTGGAAGAATTCCATTGTCTACACTGGGGAGTTAGGTCGATCTAGCTGTGGCACTCAGGGCACACAGTGTTTCACAGCCCTGAATAACATCGCCAGGTTGATCTAAGTGTTAAGTGTAGAGAAAGCCTAAGAGGGGTTTCCCTGGTGCTAGCTGAAAACAGATAGGCTGAGGGATTGGCTGGCAGCTTGGTGTGTGAGAGACAGAAAGCCAAGAGAAGCAGTCGTGAGTGTGACCATGGCAGGAAACTGAGACAGAACTTGCTTCAGGCACAGAGTTCCCTGGAAAGGCTGATGTGGAGTTCTGAGTAAAGAAACTGCCGGCTTCTATTAGTTTCTACCGTGCTCAGGACACAGACGTGTGGATGTTCTTTGTAAATAATAAAGCTTGCACCAAAGAAAAACCTGACTCCTATAATCAGTTTCTCCTCCCAGTGGAAGAACCTAGCAAGGCCCCAAATACTGGCTAACTGCTGAGGTCAAAGGAGCAATGGTGCAACCCATGTCAGAACCTAGAGCTATGGTGGCAAATGTGTTGGTGGGAAACATTTGCAGGGAGCTCCAGCAGCAAACAGCCTGTGCAGTTTTGTGTGCTGAGCAGTCCTCATTGTCCCTTCTCTCTGAGCTGATACGCATCTCCCCAGACGCAGGCAAAACCCAAACTAGGATCCCTGGCTCATATTTCCCCCTGCAGACCCAGTTCACACAGTGATTATGGGCTCAGCATTGGCCCAGGGAGAAAAAATGACTAGAAGAGACTGGGGCAGCTGGAATGGGGCAGGGATAGGGGGTGGGGAATGAGTAGGATTGTTATTTTCCCTTCTGTGTTTGGTGTTTCACAAAGTTTAAACCTAAAATCTTTCCAGCTCTTAGCTGGCGTTTTGAATGAGCTGGGCTGTAACCTTTAGACTGCAAAGTCATAAAGCTTAGAAGTGTCTGAGACCAATACAGGTTCGAGTAAGTTTTTGATCGAGTAAGGAAAATCAAAACATGACAGATTGAAAGTTCAAAAATTTATAGAGGGGATAAGTTGCAACTTGGGCTGGGGAGGAAGCGCTTTTAACCAACTAACAATACTATTGAACGAGAATATTTTTACACTTGAAACAATCTATTTACAACCAACAAACAGGAAACAAATGATCTGTGATTAACTGCTCATCAGAAATTAGAGCAGATACACCAAACTGAGTAAACTATATACATTAACCAAATATTGTAAAGTACAACAATTAACCACATTAGCAATTAATACAACAATTTAACTTTCATATACTATATACATAACTTGGTACCAAGTAACAACAATATATACAGTTCTGTACCAAATAAGGGAGGGAAAAAGAGAAGAGGCTAAGCAAACAGAATGTTACAGAAATTAGAATACAAATACCGCACTCCAGGCACAGCTGACCAGCAGTACAGACACCAAGAGCATAACGAATTGAAGGGAATTAATCCCACCCGTCCCAAGCCGGCTAAATCCACAGGAGACCCTTCTAACTGGAAGGAGGATCCAAGTCTTCCAGCTAACATGGGGATACTCCTGCAGATCTTGGTGCGAGACATGGTTTTATTCGAAAACTCTCTTACTCGTGTCAGCATCTGATTGGTCCCTAGCTCCTTCGTCTTCCGGGTTCCGAGCTGGAGCCCTCCATGTAAACAGGATCTGCACATGGCACACTACCCTTATGCACACGGGACGCTGGTATTTTTGCACAAGGCGCTAGCCTGATCCCTAGGTGACCAGGCAGAAAACGCGGGAAAATGCACACGGCACTACAATATTGCACAATTGGCCACACAGACGCCATGTTTGAGCATGGGCTTAGGGCTGCGACAAGAATATTTACCATAAAATCAGCTTTCAGCTCAAGGTTTGCTCCATATTAATGAGTTGCTGCCATTTTCATGCCTTGGCACTAGCAGTACACCTTGCTGTCCAGGTATTTACTCTGGCACTGGCTGCTCTGCCAGCAGCTCGCCGCTCTTCTAGTCACTTTGCCTGTCGCTCCCCACCCCACCTTCTCTGGGAGGTCTTGAGGTCCTACCACTTAGCACAGTTCTCAGTTATTTCAGCTGTTAGTGGGGCAGCCTCATTACTGGCATAGACAAGGCAATCTATTGTATCAGAGACAGTGTCCCAAAGGATGCCTAATGCTTAGACCTGGTTATCTGTGATTTCAGTTTTGTTGGTATGCAAGCAGACCCTCCCTTGAGTCTTAATCAGCTTTATTATTCCACAGTAGAGAAAGAAAAGATCAAATACTACCTAGGGCCCACATCAAAAGGCATAAGTATCTGTCCCAACCCTCTCACAACTGCCCTGGGCTTTGGCACCCACATCTCCTGCCCAGCGAGTGCAGTTTAGTTGAGCGTGAGCCCCTCAATCAAGGTATGTCAAGCTCAGTTCTGCTGCCCTTGATTCACACAACAAGGAGAACAGCCCTTTAGTGCCTCTGCCCCCAATAACAAAGTGACTGGTGATCCAACACCAGCCAAAAGTGACCATTTTGGCAAAGCAGCCCCATCATGCTGAGCACCGAGGCAGGGTGGGTGTGTCCATGCAAACAAGGGCAGCTCCTGAAATCCTCTTCCCCAGCTCATCACTAGGTGTCAGGGGAGAGCTCATTCAGACCCTACTTACATTGAGAATGTCCTAGCTCAATTGATGGCACATCTACACAGCACCTGGGAGATGTGATTCCCAGCTCGGGTACATGTACACATGCTGACACTGCTGGAGCGAACACACTACCAATAGCAGTGAGGCCGCTGAAGCAAGGGGGCGGTGTGGGCTAGATACTGGAGTACAATCCAGCCCGACCCCCATCTGGACACATACTGTATAGAGAGACCCTGGGTTTAAACTTTTGTGTTTTTGTTTGTTTGCTTCCTTCTCCCCTTTTTCTTTCATTCCTTTCTGCTTCTTTACACCCCGCTGCTCCCATTACTTGCCTATGTAGTTCCTGCTTCCTTCTTTCCTTATCTTTCTCCTGCTTCACCTCCTTGCCTCTCCTTTCTCTTCACCTTATTCTGCTTCTCTGCCACTGATATGAGGAAGGACAGGCACCTCCCATTATCAGCAAAACCATTTCTGATGCAGAGAGAACAGAAGCCCAGAGATCCCAGCAGTCATGGCCACAGTGACTCCTGTATGAGAAATCCAAGAGGAAACCAAATGTCCCATCTGCCTGGAATATCTCACGGACCCAGTGACCATACACTGTGGGCACAACTTCTGCCAAGGCTGCATCACTCAGTGCTGTGAGACATGGACAAAGGAGGACTATGACCCTTTGTGCTGCCCCAGCTACAGAGCCCTGATCCGGAAAGGGGATCTCCAAAATAAGGAGGAATGGAGACATGGCATACTAAGGGGGAGGAGGAGGAAAGAGGTGGGGAAGAGGAGGGGTGGGGTGGAGTGGGAGTGGAAAGATATGGGGCAGGGGTGGGGCCTTAGAGGAAGGGGGGAGTGGAGGCAGGGCCGGGAGCTTGGTGGATCCGTGAAAATTTGTAAGTCAAAATGGGGATCATTGGGTTGCTAAAGTTTGAGAACCGCTGTCTTAGAACATGATAGCCCCATGGTGAGCTATGAGAGGAGATGAAAGGCAACTAGATAATCTATGGAAGGGATCATGTGATGTCCCTGTGATTAACGTTACTTGAAAATTTTGTGGGTTTTGCTGGAAAATTGGGGTTTTGATTAAATTAATATTTTCACAGAAGTGTCTACTTTCCATTATTTTTTAATTTTTTTAATAAAAAAATTCTTGAAAACAGAATTATTTAATCAGAAAAGCAAAATAAATAAATAAATAAATGGACATGCAACTACTGTGTCCCATGGGAGATGTCACATGGTTGCTTCATGTCCCCATTCTACTGTATGGGCTAAGTTCCTCAGATGGACTTCATCTCTCATGATGCACTGTGGCATTGGACACCGATGACACAATGTCTCACCAAGAAGAGAAACTATGGCGCATCATAGGAAATTCATGGATGGCAGGTGAAGCTTCCTCTGGGGAAGCCTAGCTCCCTGTCCCGCCTCTTCCACCTGAGGCCCTGCCCACACTCCAGCTCCACTCCATCCCAAGCCCCACTCGGCTCCCTCCCAGCTCAGCTTCCCCACTGCCGCTTGCCATGTCCCTCCTCTCCTCAACTGTGATGGGGCAAGGCCAGATGGCTACAGTAAAGTACTGAGAAACAGGTATGTTAGCCTATTGGCATCCCAGGGGTGGGCGGGCGAAGCCCGCCCACTTCTAAAGGACCTCCCCCCAGCCTAAGGGGAGGATCCACAGGGCTAGAACACCAGTGAATTCTGGGGGACCAACGAATGAAAAAAACAGGATCAGGAAGTGAGGTCAGAGGGCTAAACTAAGGGAACCGGATGGGGAAACCGAGCAGAGAACCCCGGGACAATTGCCCACTGCTCCTCAAAGGCGTCAAGGGAGCCAGTGGACGCCGCCCAGAGGAACTCCGCCCGGATGCGTGAACAAGACGGAGGAACGGAAATAGGCCCTGCAGTCGCAGGAAGTCCGTCGCCAACGCCTCCTCTCCGGTTGTTGTAGATGGCATAGTTTGGCCAGGCCAAGAGGAGGTTGGAGAAGAAGGAATCCCGCGACTTGGTGGGCCAACGATTGGGGAGTGCATAAGAATAAAAGGTGAGGGGAAAAGTGCAACCAAGACCGTAAAAAGATAGTCAGGAGGCCGGAACAGGGGCTGCACCTGGCGCACTCCAAAGTTAAACGGATGCGCAAGGTCTTCCTTCACGCCACAGAAAGGGCAGGTTGTCGGGACAGGGTGAGATGACCGCGCCAAGACACACCCGTGCTCACCGGCCCCAATGAAGGAGCCGCCAACTGAAATCCCAGCGGGCCGGGGACCAGTGGCAGAGTACAAGCTGGCCACCGGGCTTCTCACCTCCGAGAGGTGGCAGATAAGTTCCCGCCATTTGGTATCGGGGCGGGACACGAGGGCTGAGGTAGTGAAGGGTGTGGAGCACGATGCGTGTACAGATGTTCCGTGGCCGGTCTGGAACAGAACCGGCTGCACATCGTGCAGCCGGCTTGCAGAGAAAGGTGAGGGGGCCGATGGGTCCACGGGGCAAGGGGCCTCATAAAAATGTCCATGGGGCCGGGGTGGAGGGTGGGGGGGCGTGCCCTCTCGTAGGACCGGTCGAGGTAAGCCCGAGCAGCAGTTCAGCAAAGCGCCCTTCACCTCCTGAAGAGCGCGCCTGGGAGTATGGATCTGGAGAGAGCCCCATGCGCGGGCAGCGTCAGGGGATCCAGGCCAATCTCCCCGCTCGTTAGTCCAGGAGGTCTCCGGACCCTGGTGATTCCGCCCAAGACCAGCCTCCGGCGCACCGCAGGGGGACTCCGCCACCTGCAACGAAGTGGGGATTGTGTAGCAGGGCCCGCGAGGAGGTCTGCCCCCACGGTGGCCACCACGGACCTGGTCAGCAGAAAAAGAGCTTCCAGGTCCGGAGGAGGTCTTGGTAGAAACGGCAGCACCGGAGAGGTCTCGCGGAAGACCTCTCGGATGGAGGAAAAGAGCTGCGTCGTAAATCGAAGGCCTCGGAAGGGGCGGAGGAAAGGCGTGCGCCACCCCCCGTACGGCTCACGCCGGCACTACCCGCACCATAACAGAGCCTCTGCAGGCCTGAGGCGGAAGACACGGACTGAGTGAACGAAGGCATTCAGGCCCTGCCCCCTTCCTCCAGGGGCAGGTGGAGGACCCTGCAAGAGACCCAGTGCCGTCCTGGCCCAAGAGAACTCCAGAATCCTCGTCCGAGGTTTGGTCAGGAAATCCGGGGCTGGGACCAGGGTGTTGCTGAGCCGGTACCAGAGCATGGACAAGGACTCAGTTGATTAAGCACCAGTGCCTCCCCCGAAGGAGAGGCACCGAGTAGTCCCGTGCGTCCCATTTCCGGAGCCGCCCCGCCACCCTGCCCTCAAAACCGTGCCAGTTTCTCCGGCGAGACGGATGCGTGCAGAGAGGTAAACGCCGAGATAGAGCAGGCGGAACCCGCGCTCCACCGGTGGCCTGGAAGCGCGGGGGAGGGGCCCCTTCACTCCTGGGGAAGATGGCAGCTGCTTCCCTCAGGCTCTGGGGCCACCTGCAGAGCCTTCTTCCTGAACATCCTCAGGTGCCTGGCCATCCTGGAACCAAGCGGGGAGCAGGCGTGAGTCTGAGGTCAAGGCAGCCTCTCACTAACCAGCCTCTTTGGTCCTTCCCCATCCCTGCCCCAGACAGAGCAGCTCCTCCTCCCCCCACAGGGGTGCAGGGAATGCAGGCTACACACACTGGCAGGAGTTCATTGCATGATCTGCTCCCCCTCAACATTCCCCCTCCTCAACCCTGGGGATGCAAGAACGGGGAGTCTCTTCCTTTTCGAGCACTGGGGTCAGTCACAAAGACCATCGGTCACTTTCGACAAGCAGCTCCCTCCTGCCAGCGCAGGACACACTCACCCCCCGCCTCACCCCCCACTCAGGCTAGAGAAGGAACAGAACCCAGGAGTCCGGACTTCTCCTGGGAAACCATTCCCCACTTCAATGTCCCTAGGCATAGCAAGGCCAGGGCCCCCTCGTTTCCCATTGATTTCCATGCTCAGCAGCTTCCCGGGTCTGGCCCAGCTCAGAGACTTTCAGCCTGGGGAACAGTCTCCCATAAGGGAAGGGCTGGGAGCCCCATTGCTGGGACCTTGCCAAACACACTGGAGATGGCTCTGGAGACGCCCCTGCCTGGCCTGAGAGTGAGGGGCTCCTGGGGGCTGTTTACAAATCCAATGTCCTTTGAGAGAGATTCTCTCCCCCTCTTTCTGCCTCTCCCCAGACAGACGGGGGATGCCACCGAGGAACCCTAATGCCACTCACTTGCTCTGGTGAGGGAGCGATGGATGGAGGATGTTCAGTGTCATCCCTCGCCCTTCTCCTCACTCTCCAAGCCCAAGGCAGGCTGGAGAGGAGGGTGGTGACTTGAGGAGTTACCCTGCCCAGCCAGCAGGTAGGGTGATGACACTCGGCGATCGGCTGGCTGGGAAAACAAGAGTCTGTCTTATTGCCAGGGAAAGGAAAAACTTGGCCAGCAGCAAGGGGTGCAGAACATCACCCTAGTGCGGGGGTGACAGCGCCTCCGGGATCCTGAAATCCCAGCACTTTACACACCTTCCTGGAGCCTCCCAACCCCCCTGGGCTGTCGGAACAGCGACCCCAACCCTACTGATGAGAAACAGGCCTGGGGAGGGGAAGCTACTGGCTCAGGGTGACACCAAGTGTCAGAAGGATGAATGGGACCCAGCAGTCCTTCTTTCCAGGCCCCTTCGCTAACCACTGCTGCACACTCCCTCCCACAGCTGACAATTACAAGCAGGCCCTCATGGACACTCCCCTTGCCTTTGAGAGGGAGTGTGCTCTGCTGGAGTCTCAGGACCAGGGGACTGGGAGTCAGGACTCTTGAGTTCCATTGCTAGGGATTTAATTCTTTCCCGCTATTGGAAAGTGCTGGGAGAATCCCCCAGCCAAAGCTGCTGTGACAGTGCTAAGTAGCATCTGACCATTCAAGGGCAGAGCGCACTGCCCAGGAGGAGGAGTGTTTGGCTCTGGGGTTTCACTTCATCCCAGTCTAGAGAGAGGGGCCCAGCCAAGAAGACCAATTCTCCATTTTGTTAATGGTGTTTTGAATTCCAATCCTGTGCTCCAAAGTGCTTGGTGTC
>NC_133780.1:8005195-8180489 GCF_003597395.2 Chelonoidis abingdonii | reverse complement strand
CGCAGGACCCACCCACCAAGGTAGAGGAGGAACTTTGTCACACCCCACATGAGGCCCCCATGGCTTGCCCCATCCCTCCTCTCCTTCACCCTCCAAAGCCCCCACTGCTTGTGGAGGGGTGAGGAGGGATGCAGTAGGCAGCAAGGGTCTTGTGGGAAGGGGGTTGGAGAAGAGGGACATAGCGAGGGGCAGGGACCTCCTGAGAGAAGGGTGGAATGGAGGAAAGGAGGGACTCACTGGGCAGCAGCAGGTGATGGGACCCTTGAGGAAGGGGCAGAATAGGGAGGGGAAGAGGCAGAGTGCTTGTGGAGCTGCCACAGCCCAGGCATCTAGTGGTGGAATGGTTGTGATTGTGCCAGGGGAGACTTAGGATCCCTGGTCTGTACAGGAGAATGGAAGCATGAAAAAACTGAACAAGAAGTTCTTTCAGGTACCACAATGACATTTCTAAATTATAATATTTTGCATTTTGGCCAAAATATTTCACTATTTTGGGGGGGGGTACATGTTCTCACCATTTCTACCTCTCCAAAATGATTTTCATGAGAAATGCATATGCTGATTTGATTCTTGAAGAGAACATTAAAATATAAGACTGGCCACACTGAGTCAAACCAATGGTCCAACTAGCCCAGTATCCTGTCTTCCTACAGTGCCAGGTGCCCCAAAGGGAATAAAGAGAACAGGTGATCATCAAGTGATCCATCCCCAGTCACCCATTCCCAGTTTCTGTCAAACAGAGGCTAGCACCATCCCTATTCATCCTGGCTAATAGCCATTGATGGACCTGTCCTCCATGAATTTATCTAGTTCTTTTTTGAACCCTGTTATAATCTTGGCCTTCACAACATCCTCTGGCAAGGAGTTCCGCAGGTTGACTGTGCATTGTATGAAAAAATGTCCTTTTGTTTGTTTTAAATCTGATGCCGAGTAATTTCATTTGGTGACCCCTAGCTATTGTGTTATGAGAAGCTGTACATAACACTTCTTTATTTCCTTTTTTGACACCTGTCATGATTTTATAGACCTCGATCATATCCCCCCCTTAGTCATCTCTTTTTGAAGCTGAAAAGTTCCAGTCTTATTAACCTCTCCCCATACGGAAGCTGTTCCATACCTCTAATGATTTTTCTTGCCCCTTTCTGTACCTTTCCCAATTCCAATATTTCTTTTTTTAAGATGGGGCGACCACATCTGCATGCAGTATTTAAGATGTGGGGATACCATGAATTTATATAGAGGCAATATGATATTTTCAGTCATATTATCTATCCCCTTCCTAATGATTCCCAATGTTCTGTTAAGTTTTTTTTACTGCCTCTGCACATTGAGTGCATGTTTTCAGAGAACTACCCACAATGACTCCAAGATCTTTCTTGAGTGGTAACAGCTAATTTAAATCCCAACATTTTATATGTATAGTTGGGATTATGTTTTCCAGTGTGCATTACTTTCCTTTTATCGACACTGAATTTCATCTGCCATTTTGTTGAGTTTTGTGAGATCCCTTTGTAACTCTTCACAGTCTGCTTTGGACTTAACTATCTTGAGTAGTTTTGTATCATCTGTGAAATTTTCCACTTCACTGCTTACCTCTTTTGCCAATCATTTATGAATATATTAAACATTACTGGTCCCAGTACAGATGCCAGGGGATATCATATTTACCTCTATCCATGCTGAAAACTGTCCATTTATTCCTACCCTTTGTTTCGTATCTTTTAAACGGTTACTAATCCATGAGAGGAACTTCCTCCTTATCCCATGACTAGGGCCCTACCAAATTCAGTCCACTTTGGTTAATTTCACAGTCATAGGATTTTAAAAATAATAAATTTCATGATTTCAGCTTTTTAAATCTGAAATTTCACAGTGTTGTAATTGTAGGGCTCTTGACCCAAAAAGGAGTTGTGGGGGGGGTTGCAAGATTATTGATGGGGGAACTGCAGTACTGCTACCCTTACTTCTGTGCTGCTGCTGGCAGCAGTGCTGCCTTCAGACCTGGGCAGCTGGAGAGCAGCAGCAGCTGCTGGCTGGGAACCCAGCTCTGAAGGCAGAGCCACCACCAGCAGCAGTGCAGAATTAAGGAAGGCACGGTATGGTATTGCCACCTTCACTTCGGTGCTGCTGGTAGAGAGTTGTCTTCAGAGCTGGGCCTTCAGTCAGCTGCTGCCATTCTCTGGCCACCCAGCTCTGAAGGCAGTGCAGAAGTAAGGGTGGCAATACTGCAGCCCCCCTAAAATAACCTTGCAACCACCCTCCAACTCCCTTTGGGGTCCAGGCCCCTAATTTGAGAAATGTTGGTGTCCTGCTTGAGATCTGTATAGTATAGGGTAAAAGAACACAAGACCAGATTTCGTGGCAGGAGACCAGATTTCACAGTCCGTGACACATTTTCTTGGCTGTAAATTTGTAGGGCCCTACCCATGACTGCTTAATTTGCTTAAGGTCCTTTGGTGATGGGCCTTATCAAGGGCTTTCTAAAAATCTGAGTACATTATATCCAGTGGATCACCCTTGTCCAAATGCTTGTTTACCCCCTCTAGTAGATTGGTGAGGCATGATTTCCATTTACAAAAAAATATGTTGACTCTTCCCCAACAAATTGTGTTCATGTATGTCTACACTACGAAATTAGGTTGATTTAATAGAAGTCGATTTTTTTAGAAATCGATTTGATACAGTTGATTGTATGTCCCCACTAAGCGCATTGTCAGCAGTATGCATCCACAGTACCGAGGCTAGCGTCGACTTTCGGAGCATTGCACCATGGTAGCTATCCCACAGTTCCTGCAGTCTCTGCCTTCTTTGGCAATTGTGGGTTGAGCTCCCAATGCTTGATGGGGCAAAAACATTGTCGTGGATGGTTCTGGGTACATGTCATCAGCCCTCCCTCTGTGAAAGCAATGGCAAAAAATCGTTTCTCGCCTTTTTTCATGGGTTACCCGTGCAGGCGACATACGATGGCAAGCATGGAGCCCACTCGGCTCTCTATCACTGTATGTCTCCTGGGTGCTGCTTGCAGACACAGCACTGCAGTGCTACACAGCAGCATCCCCTTGCCTTGCCTTGCAGATGGCAGACAGTACAATATGACTGCTAACCATCATCATTGTTCCGTGGGTGCTCCTGGCCAACCTCAGTTAGGTTGGTCGGGGGCACCTAGGCAGACATCGGTGCTTCCAACTGGCTTCAGTGAGGTCGGTCAGGGGTGCCTGGACAAAAATGGGAATAACTCCAGGTCATTCTCTTTAAGTTTCATCTAAAGAAGATTCAGTCCTGCCTGGAATATCATGCCAGCTGGAGGCTACTGCCTCAGGCTGCTCTCCCAGTTGGCAGCACCGCATGGTCGCCCCTGCCCCAGCCTACCCCTTGCTCCCATGGCTCATGAAGCCTGGACAGTAGTAAGGAGCAGTTCAACTACAGGCTGAGCAAGTGCAGAATGGTGGTAGGATGTGCCTTTGGATGTTTAAAAGCTTACTGGCGCAGTTTACTGACTCAGATCTCAGCGAAACCAATATTCCCATCATTATTACTGCATGCTGTGTGCTCCACAATATCTGTGAGAGTAAGGTGGAGACATTTATGGTGGGGTGGGAGGTTAAGGCAAATCGCCTGGCCACTGATTACGTTCAGCCAGACACCAGAGCAATTAGAAGAGCACAGCAGGGTGCGCTGTGCATCAGAGAAGCTTTAAAAACCAGTTTCATGACTGGCCAGGGTACGGTGTGAAAGTTCTGATTGTTTCTCCTTGATGAAAACCCACCCCTTTGGTTCACTCTACTTGCCTGTAAGCCAGCTGCCCTCCCATTCCCCCCCTTGATCACTGCTTGCAGAGGCAATAAAGTCATTGTTTCAAATTCATGCATTCTTTATTAATTCATCACATAAATGGGAGGATAACTGTCAAGGTAGCCTGGGAGGGGTGGGGGAGGAGGGAAGCACAGGGGTGGGGTAGTTGTACAGGCACCTCCTAGAATGGCATGCAGCTCATCATAGAAGCGGCATGACTGGGGCTCTGACCAGAAGTGGCCATTTGCCTCTCTGCTTCCTGCAGGTCCCTGTTATAACCTCTCTCCTTCATGCCCTTTGAGATTTTTTTCAAATATTCCAGCATTTCGTCTTTTGGAATGGAGTTTGGATAGCACAGCTTCATCTCCCCATACAGCGATGAGATCCAGTACCTCCCTTTCAGTCCATGCTGGAGCTCTTTTGCAATTCTGAGACTCCATGGTCATCTGTGCTGATCAGCTCACCACACTGGCCAAACAGGAAATGAAATTCAAAAGTTTGCAGGGCTTTTCCTAACTACCTGGCCAGTGCATCGGAGTTGAGAGCGCTGTCCAAAGCGATCATAATGGTGCACTCTGGGATAGCTCCTGGAGGCCAATACCATTGAATTGCGTCCGTGCTACCCCAAATTCGACCCAGCAAGGTCAATTTCAGTGCTAATTCCCTCATCGGGGAGGAGTACAGAAATTGATTTTAAAGACCTTTAAGTCGATAAAAATGGCTTTGTTGTGTGGACAGGTGCAAGATTAAATCAATCTAATGCTGCTAAATTTGACCTAAACTTGTAGTGTAGACCAGGACTGTGTCTGATTTTGTTTTTTACTATAGTTTCAACCCATTTGCGTGGTACTGAAGTTAGGCTTATCAGCCTGTAATTGCTGGGATCACCTCTGGAAGCTTTTTTAAAAATTGGAGTCACATTAGCTATCCTCCAGTCATCTGGTACAGAAGCTAATTTAAGCAATAGGTTACATACCACAATTAATTCTGCAATTTCACAACTGAGTTCCTTCAGAATACTTGAGAGAATACTATCTGCCTGTTATCTAATTACTCTTTAATTTATCAATTTCTTCCAAAACCTCCTCTAATGACATCTCAGTCTGGGACAGTTCTTCAGATTTGTCACCTACAAAAGCCGGCTCAGGTTTGGGAATCTCCCTCACATCCTCAGCTGTGAAGACTGATGCAAAGAATTCATTTAGTTTCTCCTCAATGGCCTTATCCTCCTTGAGTGCTTCTTTAGCACCTTGATCATCCAGTGACCCCACAGGTTGTTTAGCAGGCTTCCTGCTTCTGATTTTCTTTAAAAAAATTGCTGTTTCTTTATGAGTCTTTGACTAGCTGTTTTTCACATTATTTTTTGGGCTTCCTAGTTATATTTTTACACTTCACTTGCCTGAATTTATGCACCTTTCTATTTTCCTCACTAGGATTTAACTTCTATTTTTTAAAGAATTACTTTTTGCCTCTCACTGTTTCTCTTACTTTGTTTAGCCACAGTGTCACTTTTTTCGTCCTCTTACTATGTTTTTTAATTTGGGGGTATACATTTAATTTGAGCCTCTATTATGGTGTCTTTAAAAAGTTTCCATGAAGCTTGCAGGGATTTCACTTTTGGCGCTGTACCTTTTAATTTCTGTTTAACTAACTGCCTCATTTTTGTGTAGTTCCCCTTTCTGAAAATAAATGCTACCACCACACACACACACACAGGGATGTTAAATTGTATTATGTTATGGTCACTATTACCAAGCAGTTCAGCTGTATTCACCTCTTGGACCATATCCTGTGTTTCACTTCCGACCAAATCAAGAATTAACTCTCCTCTTGTGGGTTCCAGGACTGATTGCTCCAGGAAGCAGTCATTTAAGGTGTAAAGAATCTTTGTTTCTGCATCCCATCCAGAGGTGACATGTACCCAGTCAATTTGAAATCTCCCATTCTTATTGAGTTTTTTATTTGAATATCCTCTCTAATCTCCCTGAGCATTTCACAGTCACTATCACCAGCCTGGTCAGGTGGTCGGTAATACACCCCTACTGCTATATTCTTATTATTAGAGCATGGAATTACTATCCATAGAAATTCAATGGTACAATTTGGTTCATTTAAGATTTTTTATTTCATTTGACTCTATGCTTTCTTTCACATATAGCATCGTTCCCCGACCAGCACGACCTGTTCTGTCCTTCTGATATATTTTGTATCCTGGTACTACCACGTCCCTTTGACTAGCCTCATTCCACCAAGTTTCTGTGATGCCTATTATATCAATATCCTCATTTAATACGAGGCACTCTAGTTCAGCCATCTTACTATTTAGACATCTAGCATTTGTATACAAGCATTTTTCTAAAAACATCACTTTTTAGGTGTTTACCATTATGTGATGTAATTGAATTGGACTCTTTTTTTTCATTTGACTGTTTCTTATCAGATCCTTCACATATTCTATCATCCTCTAGCCTCTGGTCCTTGTTAGGACATAGAGAATCTCCATTAATAGATCCTCCCCTAAGGGACGTCTCTGTCCAAACCATGTGCTCCTCCACACCTATTGGCTTTCCCCCAGCCATTAGTTTAAAAACTGCTCTATGACCTCTTTAATTTTAAGTGCTAGAAATCTGGTTCCATTTTGCTTTAGGTGGAGCCCATTCTTCCTGTATAGGCTCCCCGTTTCCCAACTTCTAATAAATGTAACCCCTCCTCCCAACATCATCCTCTCATGGAGGCATTGAGACCCTGCAGTTCTGCCTGTCTAACTGGCCCTGTTCATGGAACCAGGGCCATCCAGAGGATTCAGGGGGGCTGGGACAAAGCAATTTCAGGGGCCTCTTCCATAAAAAAAAAAGTTGCAAAACTATAGAATCTTATATTCTCATGGGGCCCCTGTGGGACCCAGGGCCTGGGGCAAATTGCCCCATTTGCCTCCCCCCACATCCTGCCCTCTGGGCAGCCCTGCATGGAACTGGAAGCATTTCAGAGAATGCCACCATGCCAGTCCTGGACTTCAATCTCTTAACAAGCAGCCTAAATTTGGCCTCCAGGGCCTCTCTCCAACCCTTGCCTGTGTCATTGGTACCTACATGTACCATGATCACTGACTCCTCCCCAGCACTACACGTAAGTCTACCTAGATGTCTTAAGAGAGCCGCAACCTTCGCACACGAGAGGCAAGTCACTGTGGTTCTCCTGGTCATTGAAAACCCAACTATCTATCTTTCTAATGATTGAATCCCACATTACTATTACCTGTCTCTTCCTAATAGCTGATCTCTTCCTCATCTCGATGTATCCAAATTATGCATAAGAAATTACCCATCTACCAAGTCTCAAGGCCCTGGTTCTCATGGGGGACTTCAAATACCCCAATATCTGCTGGGAGAGCAATACAGCAGTGCGCAGACAATCCAGGATGTTTTTGGAGAGTGTAGGGGACAATTTCCTGGTGCAGGTGCTGGAGGAACCAACTAGGGGCAGAGCTTCTTTCTACAGGTATGTTAGCAACAAGAAGAAGGTCAGGGAAAGTGTGGGCCCCTTACTGAATGGGGGAGGCAACCTAATGACAGAGGACGTGGAAAATGGCAAAACTCCAAAGGAGGGATAGTATCAGGGCTGCCCAGAGGATTCAGGGGGCCTGGGGTCTTTGGCAGCGAGGGCCCCTGCTTTGGCAGCAATTTGACAGCGGGGGGTCCTTCCACTCCGGGACCCACCCCTGAAGTTCCCCGAAGACCTGTGGCGGGAACTCCCTGCCGCTGAAGACCCGGGACCTGGGGCAAATTGCCCCACTTGCCCCCCTCCCATGGGCGGCCCTGGATAGTATTGCAAAATCCCAAGGAGGACAAGGTTTCAGGAAAGAGGGTATGATTGATGCTGTCAGAAGCAGTGAGTAAAGAATGGAAGCAAAGCGGCTCAGAAAATGGTTTTTTTTTCCCTTGGAAGCGCAAAAAATTTCATGTTCATTGATGCTTTTACTTTCACCTTTTTGTCAAAAAGATGAAAATGAGAACTGATTTTTCAGTTTTTTTTGGCAACTGAAAACCAAAAGGGTTTTGGCTAAAAATGCAAAACAAACAAACCTTGATTTTTAATTTTGACTAATAACAAAAAAAATCCACAATTTTTCAGCTTTTGGGTGTTGAGTTTTCCAAGAATATTTTTGAGGAAAGCAGACACTTGCTGAGAAAAATGTTGTTTTGTCCAAAAAAAAAAAAAAATCTAGTTTAAAAAAAAAGTTTAAATGAGAGAATTTTGTGCACCTTTAGTAGATGCTCTGTGATATAACCAAGAAGAAATTCTCAGAAACTTTAGCAGAGAGAATTTAGTTCAGTCATTAAAAGTCTTCGAATGTATAAATTGGGGATGAAGATTAGAGAAAAGGAGAAGGGGCTAGAATAGGAGGCTGATAAAAGAGAATTCTTTATTAATCTTTTTGTCAGCATATTTTGCTAATAAAACCTATGGTTTAATCATCGCCAAGCAGCCTTGCATTTTGATATTTGATGGGCTTTCACCTTCAGACTTTTCATTAATAAAACGTCCTGCTTAGAACAGAATGTCTATTTTTGCCACATCGAAGGTGATTATGTTAAGCATTATGCTAAAGCCCACAGCGGTTCAAGAAGTAGTGGCACCTTCTCCTCTGGTCATTTTGTAAATAGCACCTTGGTCGCCCTCCTCCATTTTTTTTATTTTTTTTTTTTGGTGGAAACTATGGGCTGGTCTACACTCAAAACTTACATTGGTATGGCTACAATGCTCACAGATGTGAGAAATCCACAGCCCTGAGCCATAGGGGAGCTATGCTGACCTAATTTGTGGTGTCGACAGCTCTGGATCAATGGAAGAGTTCTTCCATGAGTGCAGCTACCACCTCCTGGGAAAACGGATTAACTGCAGGGATGGGAAGCACCTCTGCTTTTGCTGTAGTGAGGCCTGGTCTACACTACAGAGTTAGGTTGGTGCAAGGCAGCTTAGGTCTATGGAAGTGTCTAGACATAAATTTTGCACCTGCTAACGTAACTGCCCCGCTACGCCGACTTAACTCCACCTCTATGAGCGGCGTAGAGTTAAGCTCAAAGTAATGAGGTTGATGCACTGGCAGTGTAAACATTGCTTTGCTTATGTCGATTGTCGCTGGCCTTCAGGGGCCTTCCCACAATGCCCCACACTGACAGTACAATCAATACAAATGCTCCTGGTGACACACCACTGACACAAGAAGCAGAGTGTAAACACACACAAGTATGCAGTTACTGCGACTGCCATATGCCGACATAAGTTAGGTCAAGTTAATTTTGTAGTGTAGACATGGCCTCACAATTCAGACTGAGGCACTACAGCAGCATCACGGTAGCTCTGCTGCTGTAGTGTTTTAAGTGTAGACATAGCCTGTGTGGTGAATTTCTGACAAATAGTTTTGGTTTATCAAAAACCACATTTTTCAGCAAATTGACTGGTTGCTGAAAAAACTCACCCAGTTTTAATCACCACACTATACACAGGATCAGTCTGAAAGTTTCTGCCATCCCCAAAAGAAGACTAACCATGTTAGTGAGAATTCTGTGGCACATCCCTAAACTTGACTGCTCTTTTTGAACCATCCTGAAAACCCACAGGACCCCTCCTTTCACCCTTCTGCAGAAGTTATCCCTGATTCTTTGTTCTGGTGTCTCTGTGGAGTTGCCAGCTTTCAAAGAGATTTTGCAAGGAACAATTCTGCAACAAAGGTAAAGAGTTTGAGGAAAAGTAGGTCCCCAATTGCTGGAGGTCTCGTTGTACAGGCAATTTTAATTTTGCATAGTGCTTAACAGCCATTTGCTAGTTGATCTTCACAACACTTCTGTGGTAGAGAAGTAATATCAGTTTTACAGATGCCAAGAATTGATGCTAGAGCCAGGATTAGATTGCAGGACTTTCTTGTTGTACTCACTACACTGCTTTATCCACACCGTCTCTCACGCGATTGAGCTCTTTGGGGAACTGGGTCCTGGGATCTTGGGTTTACTTAGTCCTTACTCCATAAACATCCTCTCATTGATGTCAATGGAAGTCTGGTGTACAGGAATCGCTATACTTTATCAGACCAGCCGTTCATCCAGTCTCCTGTCTCTGAGCTGTCGGTACCAGCTGCTTCGGAGGAAAAGGCAAGAAACCTGAAGCAGTGAACAATTCTGAAATAACTTGCCAATAGGGCACATTTCTTCCTAACCTCAGACACTTAAGTCCAGATCCTCACAGTATTTAGGTGCCAAACTCCCACTAAAATTGGGATCTGGGCCTTAGTGAAATATGCCTTACATATGTAAGCAGAGTCAGGATGAGCTCTACCCTGACATCTAGTGGAGAATTATGGCAAGTATGGAAAAGAACTTCAGAGGCTGATCTTGTTTGCATAGGCACACTCACCCTGCCTAGCATGAGCCCACGGCAACCCAAAATGGTCACTTTAATAGCAGTGGGATCCCCCGTTTCTGTTATTGAGGCAGGAGGAATATGGAGAATAAAGTGTTGATACTCTGATTATGTGAATCAAGGACAATGAAACTATTTTATGACAGAGGGTCTCACCATCACCTAAGTAGCACTCGCTAAACAAGGGACATGGGCTCCAAATCCCAGTAAATTAAGAGAGGTTGGGATAAGTATTTGTACTTGGTGCTATGGGTCTACTTTGAAGGATAAGGACAGTTGAATATCAGAGCTAATTTTGATTCTATTAGATGTTTAGTTACAGGCTGCTGAGCTGAATTCACTTTAGGACAATGGTGCACCTGCAGTGGGGTTCCCCCACTACAAGCTGAAGTCACTGAAAAGCTAAAATCACTGAGTGCTGTGTTAACTAGTGGGGGGCCTGAAAATCTATTGCTAAGCTGATGGCAGAGCACAGCAGTTTGTGGGACTGTTAGTGTGGCTTATGGTACAACTGGTGGTGCTGAGCAGTTTGTGAGGTGACTGGAGCGGCTCATGGGACAGCTGGTGGAGCAGAGCAGAGTGGCTGGCAGAGTGGAGCAGTTTGCAGGATGGTTGGAGCGGCTCACGGTGAAGGCTGCAGCAGAACCCTGTGGAGAGATGTGGCAGTTGGCCTTGGACCACGTAAGGTGCCCCTTACTGCCCCCCACATTTCCACCCAGGCAGATGGGGGGGGGGGGGGAGTAAAACTCTGCAGATAAACTTTTGAACTCTGGAACTGCATTGATCAGGGACAGACTTTTTGGGGTGTTGGACTGTTTGGACTCTGGGTGGTG
Organism: Chelonoidis abingdonii; assembly: GCF_003597395.2. Lineage (NCBI taxonomy): Eukaryota > Metazoa > Chordata > Testudines > Testudinidae > Chelonoidis > Chelonoidis abingdonii. The sequence continues at coordinate 8,169,447 of NC_133780.1, read as the reverse complement.
ATTTGCGTTGCTGGACTTAAGACCCTGCTCATGGGTTGTGTTATGAATCCTGTTTGTGGTGGTTCCCCCAGTGTAGTGCTGCATTGTTTCTTTCCTGTATTAAAAGGATTTTGTTACACTCAGATTCTGTGCTTGCGAGAAGGGAAGTATTGTCTCTAAGAGGCGCCCGGGGGGTGGTGGTATGTAATTGTCCCAGGTCACTGGATGGGGACTTGAGCCAGTTTTGCATTGTGCTATTGAAACGGAACCCCTAGATACTGAACCCGGCCCTTGTTGCTGCCAGCTCAGACCAGCAGAAGAGTTACACATAAGAGCAGCCACACTGGTTCAGACCAAAGGTCCATCTAGCCCAGTATCCTGTCGTCTGATAGTGACCATTGTCAGGTCCTCCAGAGGGAATAAACAGAACAGGGCAATTGTTGAGTGATCCCATTCACTGTTGTCCAATCCCAGCTTCTGGCAGTCAGAGGTTTAGGGACACCCAGAGCATGGGGTTGTGTCTCTGACCATCCTGGCTAATAGCCATTGATGGACCTATCCTCCATGAACTGATCTAGTTCTTTTTTGAACCCAGTTATATGTTGGGCCATTAAACAGTGTGAAAGTAAAATGAATTATATTGTAAAAATAAGAATGGATTAAAGAAATGTTGTATGTACCTTTAAGCAGAAATAAGAAATGTTGAAATACAGGTGCCAGGAAAAGAAACATTAGGCATAAACAAGGGTACTAATGGTGAAACATTAACAGAAGACCAGTAATAATTTAGTAAGGAAATAAGATATGCATGCCTAGCCCAGGTAAACTTATCAGATTCTGCTTCCTTTGTTATCTTAAGCGCTTGCCCTTTTATCTGTATAAATAAGATTGTTTGTGTCTTGTATGGTGCTCACATTATTTGGGTGTTAGCAGAGCGCTGTGCTAATAAAACAGAGTGGTCTGACAAACTGAGTCCTGAGTCTAACTTTGACAACAGAAAGTCCCTTGTAAATTTTACCCTGGCTCTGACTTGTTTTCATTATCCATGGCAATGACTAATTCTTCTTTGACTCCAATAAACCTCTGGCCTCAGGTAATCACTGTGACAGTTGGTTTCAAAGGTTAACTATTTGTTTGTGAAAAGTTTTCCTTTTATCCATTTTTAAAATAGCTGCCTTTACATTTCATTAGTTGCTCTATTTCTCCTTCTATTATATGAGAAAGAAGAAACAGAAGCTCCCAATTCAGTTCCGTATACCTGTATGTTACTTATGTTTGCACAATGTATTTGGAAACCTCCATGAAGTCTGTCTTCTTTCTTCCCCATTTTTGTTAACTTACCATATATGGTCCCTGCCTTTGGAATAATCCTCCACCTTTCTTCAAGTGTTTCTAGTTTACAAGTAATTCTGTGTTTTATCTGGATGCCCCCATTGAAATGCAGCCTATTTGTTCTGCACAATTATGAAGTGATGTAATATTAGCTACAGCTGAAGAAATTCAGCTACATTTGGCATAGATGATTCTCCCCAGCAGAAAACTAAGACAGATGGTTGCCTTCTAAATATAATTTTATTTTGGCCTCATAATGCTTGGGGGCATAGGAAAAAACATTTTCAAAATTAGAATTATCATCAGGCAAACGGAGAACCTTAGAAAATCAAAACAGCTGCCTTGGAAATACTTTTTATTGTTGTGTTTTTCTTTAAGATAGCATCTTTATCTCTCCAGTATAACCAGCACACGATAAGGATCCTGCTGCTAATCTACTTTCACTTCTAAAGTTACCGAGCGCAGTGCGAGAACATTTCAAATCAGTGCAAAACACATCAGGTAAAGGGGTAAAAATACAATCAGGCTAATGTAAAACTCCGACCTCATATGTAGAGGTAATGCTGCACCTTCCTCAGCTGACATATTAACTAAAAATATTATGTTAACGCTAATGCCTTGAAGTGGATGTTAAGGTGGCTGAGAACGGTGCGGGAAGCCTGAAATTACTCAGAAGTATTTTTGCTCCAGGATTCATCAGGTAGGTGATCTTTGTTCATCTGAATATCATCTAGTCTGCTTTTTTCTAGGTTTCCCTACTCACTCTGTGGAATTTATTCTTTAGATGAATGTTAATGTCAAATACAGATTGGTCCTAGGATATCCACAGATAAACGGTCAGTTTCTTACTCTGCATTTAAATGATGTTAGCAATATTAACTTATGTCAGAGGCTGGAACTTTCTTTCGTTATTATGATTGGGACACTAACATTCATTTCTCTCACAGAACTCTCCACTGTCATTAATGTAGAGTTCTGCGGGAAGACTGATGAGATATTATAGCTGCAGGTAATGACACTCTTATATAGTTTGCCTTCTTGTATATTACTGGGAGGGGAGGATATATTTTACCTGCATGTGCTGTGTCAAGAGGGTTTTCAAAGATGGGAGCATATGGAGGGGAGGAAGCTGCTTTCTCACCTTTTTCTCTAAGAATGGGTGTCTAGTGCAGAGTAAGAGACTAATTCTCTCATGCCCTTTGTATCTCTATTTTCCCATATTCAGAATATGGATGTTCTGCTTCTATAGCCTCCCACTAGCAGAGGACTGGGATGTATAGTGGAGTTGTATCCACCCTTTCATTTCTTCATCCATTAATTAGAGACTGAATTCCAGAGGAAAGATATGGAGGATTTTCATCCCAGCTTCTTGGCTTCTAATTAATGATAATCATAATTTGTATTATTATAGAGCCCAAGGGGCCCTGCATAGGCGGTGGGTATCGCAGGCCAGTGGAGACTAAGGATCCCCAAACAACCAGCTGTTGTCCTGCCCACACTCCACCCTGAGGTCCTCTCCTGCCTCTTCCTCTTCCCCCATGGCCCCAGCACAGGCTGCTCCTCTTCCCAAAGCGGGTGGGGCCTGGAGCTGGGGCTAGGGCTGGCAGCCCAGGACTCGGGACAGCTGGGGATGGTGCTCAGGCTGCCCAATGCTGGGGCTGCTCAGTGCTCTGGGACTGCCCTCCTGGCACTCTGGGGCTGGGGGTGCTGAGGTGGGCTGGCAGCCCAGGGCTGGGATGAGGGAGCTGGTGGCCAGGGCCAGCCCGGGGGCTGAGACTTGGGGCAGCTGGGGAAGGGCTCCTCTGGCCATGATGGTAGGCTCGGGGCTCCAGCAGTGGAAGGGTGGGGCCTTGGGCAGAAGGGGCATGGCTGGGGGTAGCCTCCCCAAACAGACGGATCATGTGCTGCCCATGGGTCCCTGTCCTGGACCTGGACTCCATTTTGCTAAGGGCAGTACAAACACAGAACATAAAGTTGAGCCCCTACTTCAAAAAGTTTACAAGCTAAATAATCCCAGGAGTATAAAGAGAAGCACAGGGCTGCCCAGAGGATTCAGGGGGCCTGGGGTCTTCGGCGGCAGGGGGCCCCCGCTTCGGTGGAAATTCAGCGGCGGGGGGCGGTCCTTCCACTCTGGGACCTGCCACCGAAGTGCCCCGAAAACCTGTGGTGGGGGGTCCCCGCTGCCAAATTACGACCAAAGACCCAGCACTTCTGCGGCGGGTCCCGCTTTGACGGTAATTCGTCGGATCCCCCACCGCCAAAGACCCAGAGCTAAAGAAGCTCTGGGGGCCCAGGCCCCACGAGAGTTTTCCGAGGCCCCCGGAGCAAGTGAAGGACCCCACTCCAGGGGCCCTGAAAAACTCTCGTGGACCTGGGGCAAATTGCCTCACTTGTTCCCCCCCGCCCTGGGGCAGCCCTGGAGAAGGACAATCTCATTATCTCCAATTTTACATCCCGGTTGGAGTGCAGTTGGTAAGAGAAATATTTGGAAGCTACTCAGGAGATTTTTTTAATGGGTCACCCAAGTTTTAACCTTCAAAGCAAATAAAATATGCAGGGTGTTTTATGTAATATTCACCATATTGGCGTCAAATTCACTGGCTGACGCTTACTTGTTTTTGGAGGGGTTTTTGTTTTCTGCCCAGCATCAACTAAAATGAAGATGAGACCTTTCTCTGTCTCCAAGAGCTCAGTAGGGAGCTCCCCACTTCTTGGTTACACCATAATCTTCATTTCTCTTCTTGTTCACAAGTCAGACTCAGGTAAGATTTTCATGGACAAACAAAAAAGAAATTTCCAAGTTGTTTTTCTTTTGAAGGGTTTGAAATGGACCAATTTTGGGGAAGAATGTTCATGACATTTTTAAACAAAAATGTGACTGAATAATTTTTTTATCAAAAATGTTGTTCAGATTTTTCATGTACTGAAAACTTAAGCACAAACAGGTTCAGATTCCTTCTGACAGCGCTTACATATCCTTCCGCTTCTCTCTCGGTCTCACATTACAGCAGGATGGCAGCCTTAAAGGGGTAGACAGTGACAGAGGTTCTCCATTCTTGTGGGACACCCTTTCTTCCCTCCTTCTCTACCTTCATGGGTCAGGCTGGCTGCAGTTGGGGAGCCCCTGGAAGCTTAGGAAGTTGGGGGGAAGGTAAGGGGAACAGGAATAAGTGAAGAATAAAAGGCTCGTATGTTAAAAAAAAAAAAGTATCAGCATTTTGGAAAACACAAAATCAACCCAAAAAGCCAGTTACAAATTTCTAGTGAGAATTTTTTACACATTATTCAAGCAAGTCTACTCCCAGGGATCTTGTGTGAGTGGCAGGTGGGAGGGGGTAAAGAGGTGTGAGCAGCAGGCGGGGCGACCAGAGGAAGGGGGGAAGAGGTGTGAGCAGTGGGAGGGCTGAGGGGGGAGGGGAGAGGCAAGAGGGGCTGTGGGCAGGGCCGGATTAATGTTTTGTGGGCCCAGCGTCAAACAGGTTTGTGGGCCTCCATTGGGGAAATAAGGCATGTGATGGGGGCGGTCCACAGAGCGAGGGGCCAGTTGGAAAGGGAGTTTTTTAAATGAAAATTAGCTGTCAGGATTGTTCACAAAGACACTGTTTGCATATGCAAATATTAGCTTTTTAATGTACATAGATTTTGACCTTCAATATTGTGGACCTAAGATTTTGGGTGTAGAACTTTGAGTTAGAGGCTATTTTAAAAAATGTGGGTCTTAAAATTATACCGTAAAATAGTCTGGCCAAATATTACACACAGATAATAATACTGCTCAGCTCTTTTCAGCTGCACATCTCAAAACCCATACAGAAGAAAGTCATTCTTACAAATGAAGGAACAGAAGCATAGAGAGGAGAAGCGAGTTGCCACAAAAGCTAGTGACTAAAAGAGGGCTAGAACCTTGCATGCCAGGGTATATGGCTTGTACCCATTCAGTGAGCCATGCTACCTACCAACTATACAATGTTTGTTCAAGTCACTGAGGGTTATGTGTGTGTGCATCTGAAGGCAAAATTTCATTTGCAATATTTTTCATCCATTTTTGTAATAAACTCCAATTTTAATTTTCCATTTGAATAATTTTCCATCAAATTCTAATATTTCTCTTGAAAGCTAACAGGGAAATGTATTAAAATTAGCATATGAAGTCAGGATCCATGAACAACCACAATGCACTGAAAAGCTGTAAGGGATATATTTTGTATATACTGTGCCTGACCAGGAAACTAAAATCCTATTCTCAGTTCTTCTCGAATTCAATTGCTTTTGTGTCCTGTTCCATTTAACAGCACACTTTTCAGTGATTGGGCCCAATCACCCTATCACCGCTTCTGTAGGTGATGAAGTCACATTAGCCTGTCACCTGTCACCCAGGATGAGTGCTGAGAACATGGAGGTGAGATGGTTCCGGGGTCAGTTGTCTTCAGTTGTGCACCTGTACCGTGAAGGGAAGGATCAGTATGCGGAGCAGATGTCAGAATATCGGCAAAGGACAGAGTTTCTGAAAGAGGACCTAGCTGATGGAAGAGTTGCCTTGAGGATAGGCAATATCAGACTCTCTGATTCAGGGCTGTACAAGTGTTTCTTTCGATCAGAGTTCTCATATCAAGAAGCTGCATTGGAACTACAGGTATCAGGTCAGTAAGCTTTCTTTGCTACATTGCCTTCCCTAGGCTGAGAGGACGTCATTATATCTCCTTTCATAAATGCTGGCTTTTGGTTTTGCTGGTGGGTTCCCCACACCAGCTCTGCCCCCTCCCCATGGTTCCACCCCCACTCTGCCTCCCAGGACCCTGTTCTACCCCTCCACTGAATCCCCTCCCCAAGCGCCTCCTGCCTGCCACTCACTCCTTTCTGCCCCCTCCTGCCTTAAAGGCAGCAAGGGCGATAGCGGACAGAGAGGAGCAAGTGGCTCAACGGCTGATTGGCAGCACAGCAGCTGAAGAACTGATGAGGATGCAGGGCCGGCCACTGAACAGCTAATTGGCAGCCAGCCCTAGGGGTGCCACAGCAGCAGCTTCGGGCAGGCCCATGGGTGCTGAGCACCCTCTATTTTTTCTCCATTGGTGCTTGAGCACCTGAGCACCCACAGAGTCAACGCCTATGTCTCCTTTAAATGGCAGTTCCAACACTTTTCTTTCTGATGTCAGTTGCCATTTGCCAGCAGAGCTAAGTGTCTGAGATCTGAAGAGACACTTGAAAGTTTTGGTCAGTTGGTTTGTCCACCGCAGTTACATTTCTAAGTGCTGATTGCCAGTCAAGATGTGTGGAAAAGCTGTTTTTTTTCCTTCCCTCCCCTCCATATTTGTGGGTTTTGAGAAAATATTGTATCACCTTATCATTGCATTCAGCTTTTTAAATCGCCTGTCTGTTGAAAATTACTTTCAGCTAACATGACAGGAGAAAGGTTTATACACATTCTTAGTGATTTTCCTTGAAATTTCGGGGATCAGTTGTCACTTGCCCTAACTCGACCATGCAGGGGAATGGCAGAGAGTAAATGTGGCCACGTTAGGTTTTCTGATACTCCAGCTTTAGTATGTGTGGGAGTGCAGGGACCAGATGCTCACCCACCACACCAAATGCGTGATGAGTAGGCAAGGAAAAGTGCGTCATAAGCACAGCCATGTCTACGCCCTCTATCCCTATGTGCCCATCAACACAGCTGGCTAGGTACCCAGTGAGAGTACACTGCACCATGAGAAGGGAATGTTTTTTTTCTCCTCCCAGTACAACCCAGGATGTCTCTAAAATGCACAGTCCAGTCCTATGGGATTATATAGATGATAATCCAGTGGTTTTGTAATACATGGTAATGCACATAGACATGCTAGGCTAGAATCAGTGTTTCTCAAATGCGGCCACCGGGGGCTTTTCTTGCGGCCTCCTGGGCTGTGACTGGGGGCGGGGAGGGAAGATCAGCCCTTCCTTCTTCCTGGTGCTCCTGGATGCAGAGCCTTGGTGTTGGGGCTTCCAGCAGGAGTTGGTCCCTGCCCCCCTCTGGAGACACCTGGGCACAATGTTGGAGGAGCAGGCAGCTGGTGAGTTCCCCAGCGTCCCAGGGGCGATGGGGCTCAGACTTTGGGCTTCAGCCTGGGGGTGGTGGAGTGGCAAGCTCTGGCTGCATGGCATCGTGCTCCAGCCCTGGTCTCTGGCCATGTAGCATCAGGCTCTGTACCCTAGCTGCAGGGCTTCAGGCTTTAGCCCCCAACTGCCTCCCTTGCCCCCCACCACCCAGGGCTTAATTTGTCCCCAGACTTGCCAGGGCTGAGTAAGTCTTCAGTGAAAAGTGATACCTGTGTATTTGTTAATATCACTTTTCACAGCAGACTTACTAGCTAGCTATACATAAACTACAATGATTTGGACCTGTCTCTTTGCATATTTCTTTGTTTTTCCTAAAGCTACTTAACTACTTTAGGGGAAAAGTGTGAGTGTAGCTACCAGCAATAGTTGGTGGCTGCACTCCAAGGCCATGAAATAATTTGTCTTGAGAACCTCTGGACTAGATTCTGTCCTGCTTTACTCCCCTCCTTGGATCTGGGGTTTGAGTATTGAAGAGCTCTTCCCCTGGTCCTCACAAGGAGCCAGAGAATGAAGAGGGGGTAGAGAGAGAGAGGAGGAAAATGGGTAGATCTTTTGCTTTCCTCCTTCCCCATGCTCCTGTGTTTGGCCAGAACAGCTGGCCAGGTGTGAAGACGGCAGTAAGATACACCCTTCCATGGGCTGCAGCAACTTACTTCTACCATAAGAATGGCCATACAGATTCAGACCAATGCTTCATTTAGCTCAGTAGCCTGTCGTCTTGCAGTCGCTGGTGTCAGATGGTTCAGAGGGAATGAACAGAACAGGGCAATTACTGAGTGATCCATCCTCTGCTGTCCTGTCCCAGCTTCTGCCAGCAAAAGGCTTAGAAACACCCAAAGCATGAGGTTGGGTCTCTGACCATCTTGGCTAATAGTCATTGTTGGCCCTATCTTCCATGAATTTATCTAATTCTCTTCTGAACCCAGTTATACTTTTGGCCTTCACAAAATCTCCTGGCAATGAGTTCCACAGGTTGTCTGTGCATTGTGGGAAACAGTACTACTTTTGTTTATTTTAAACCTGCTGCCTATTAATTTCATTGGATGATCCCTGGTTTTTGTGTTGTGTGAAAGGGTAAATTTCACTTCCTTATTCACTTTCTCCACACCAGTCATGATTTTATAGAGCTCTATTATATCTCCCCTTAGACATCTTTTTTTAAGCTGAACAGTCCCAGTCTTTTTAATCTCTCATATGGAAGCTGTTCCATGTCCCTAATCGTTTTTGTTGCCCTTCTCTGAACCTTTAATACACCTTTTTTGAGACAGGGTGACCAGATCTGCACACAATATTTAAAATGAGGGAGTATCATGGATTTACATTAGGGCTGTTGATTAACTGCAGTTAACTCATGTGATTAACTCTAAAATTAATTGCAATTTTAAAAATTAATTACAATTAATCACAGTTTTAATGTGCTGTTAAACGATAGAACACCAATTGAAATTTATTAAATATTTGTGGATGTTTTTCTGCATTTTCAAATATATTGATTTCAATTACGACACAGGATACAAAGTGCATGGTGCTTACTTTATATTATTTTTCTTACAAATATTTGCACTGTAAAAATGATAAACAAAATAGTATTTTTCATTTCACCTCATAAAGTACTGTAGTTCAATCTCTATTGTGAAAGTGCAACTTACAAATTTACCTAGGTTTTGTTTTAGAGTGCAGTTATGTAACAATGTAAAACTTTAGAGCCTACAAGTCCACTCAGGCCTACTTTTTGTTCAGCCAATCGCTAACAAAAACAAGCTTGTTACATTACAGGTATGGGGTGCAGGCAGGGAGCTCAGGGCAGGAGGTTGGAGTGCAGGAGGGGTGCAGCAGGGGGCTCAGGGCAGGGAGTTGGGGAGTGGAGTGTAGGAGGGATTTGGGCTCCAGCCGGCTCCGCTTACCTGCAGCAGGGCGCTCCCTGCCTGCCTTCCCTGGCCACATGCTGCACCACTCACCACGTCCCTGTGCATCCCCTGGGGGGTACACAGGGCTCCGCGTGCTGCCCTTGCCATGCCTCCAGGTACCTCCCCAAAAGCTCTCATAGGCCGTGGTTTCCCATTCCTGGCCAATGGGAGCTGTGGGGGGTGCTGCCTGGAGCAACACATGGAGCCCTCTGCCCCCGCTCCCCTGGGGACATGGTGCCTTGCCAGCCGCTTCTGAGAGTGGCACAAAGCCTGCAGCACCACGGGAGGCAAATCCCAAGAGCCAGATCCGGCTTGCAGGAATTAGAGTGTGCCTGGACACACCTGGCACACCCCATGCGCATGCCTATTGGGCCAGGGGCAAGAGCACAGCGGGCAGGGTGGATTGTGACTGATTTAGTTGGGGATTGGTCCTGCTTTGAGCAGGGGGTTGGACTAGACGACCTCCTGAGGTCTCTTCCAATCCAACCCTGATATTCTATGATTCGATTTAAATCATAGTCGGGAAGACTCAATTTAGTCATGGTTTTCTACATAGAAGTGCATTCTTGTTGGTGGTTATAATCTTAATGCATATTCTTCACAACTCAGAGATAGATAGATGTAGGTTTCATTTTTAGAAGCTACACACTATACATTTTTAAACAGTGATTTATTTTGAAAACTTTTCAGATCAGTTTTACAGCTATATCAGAAAATGAATGATTGTTTGGTTATTTCATTTACCGAAGATAATTGAAGCAGATATTTATGAAGTCATTGGGAGATGAACTCTCTTCAATTCAACAGGTTAATCATTAATATTTGGAGGATTTTCTTGCCATGCTGTATTAGGAGGAGAACATCACCAGACAGACCTTTAAATTGTTTTTTTTAACTAAAACAACACCGTTAAGTATTCTGGATCTTTTTCTTCACCAGCACACATAATATGTTAACAAAAAAGCATATGTTCCTCGCTTCTCACATTTGTCTCCAGACTTCTCCTTGTCCAGATCTATTCCACTCCCAACAATCTTCTATTTATTGAACTTTTTGAAACTTTTCACTTTTAAAGAGAGGTAAAGGATTGACTCTGTGTACACAAATTTGCAGAGGGACAATAGAGTTGAGGTCTGTTATTTCTCATCTCTATATATTTATTTATTTATTTTAAAACATTTTTCCTGTTAACAAGCATGTTACCTCTGGAGAGACAAATCCATAGTTTGAGAACTGCAAAACTAAGCATCTCCAGTGAGCATGCGTCGGTCCGCACTGCTTTGGATTGTTATCGAGCAGAACCTGTCGTCAGTATGGATGCATGTCCCCTAGAATGGTGTTCCAAGCATGAAGGGACATGAATCTTTAGCACAGATGGCACGTAACTATCTTGCGATGCCAGCTACATAAGTGCCACGTGAACACCTGTTTTCACTTTCAAGTGACATTATAAACAAGAAGCAGGCAGCATTATTTCCCACAAATGTAAACAAACTTATTTGTCTGAGCGATTGGCTGAAGTGGGACAGAGTGGACCTGTAGGCTCTAAAGTTTTACATGATTTTATTTTTGAGTGCAGTTATTTTTTGTACATAATTCTACATTTGTAAGTTCAATGTTCATAAGGAGATTACAGTACAGTACTTGTATTAGGTGAATTAGAAATACTATTTCTTTTGTTTCTTTGTTAGAGTGCAAATATTTGTAATCAAAAATAAATATAAAGGGAGCACTGTACACTTTGTTTTCTATATTAGAACTGAAATCAATATAATTGCAAATGTAGAAAACATCCAAAATATTTAAATAAATGGTATTCTATTAACAGTGCAATTAATCGTGCGATTAATCATGATTAATTTTTTTAATCGACAGCCCTAATTTATATAGTGGCATTATGATACTTTTTTGTCTTATCTGTCTTTTTCCTAATGGTTCCTACCATTCTGTTAGCTGTTATGACTGCTGCTGCACCCTGAGCAGATGTCTTCAGAGAACTACCCACAGTGACTCCAAGATCTTTCTTGAATGGTAACAGCTAATTTAGACCCCATCATCTTGTGTGTATAGTTTAGATTGTTTTCCAATGTGCATTACTTTGCATTTCTCAACCCTGAATTTCACCTGCCATTTTGTTGTCCAGTGACCCAGTTTTGTGAAATTTCTTTGTAACTCTTCACAGTCTGCTTTGGACTTAACTACCTTAAGCAATTTTGTATCATCTGCAAACTTTGCCACCTCACTGTTTACCCCTTTTTCCAGATCATTTATGAATATGTTGAATAGCACCGATCCCAGTACAAATCCTTAGGGGACTCCACTATTTACCTCTCTCCACTGTGAAAACTGATCATTTATTCCTACCCTTGGTTTCCTATCTTTTTTAAACAGTTACTGGTGCATGAGACCTTCCCTTTTAGTCCATCACTGCCTACATTGCTTTGGTGAGGAGCCTTGTCAAAGGACTTTTGAAAGTCCACGTACGTTATATCCATTGGATCACCCTTGTCCACATTTGTTGATCTCAAAGAATTCTAATAAATTGGTGAGGCATGATTTCTGTTTACAAAAGCCGTGTTGATTCTTCCCCAACATGTCATGCTCATCTATCTGTCTGATAATTCTGCTTTTTGCTATAGTTTCAACCAATTTGCCTGGTACTGAAGTTAGGCTTATCAGCCTGTGATTGCTAGGATCGCCTCTGGAGGCTTTTTTAAAAATAGGTGTCACATTAGCTATCCTCCAGTCATCTGGTACAGAGGCTCAATTAAGCGATAGGTTACATGCCATAGTTTGCAGTTCTGCAAATCACATTTGAGTTCCTTCAGAACTGTTGGGGGAATCCCATCTGGTCCTGGTGACTTATTACGGTTTAATTTATCAATTTGTTCCAAAACTTTCTCTACTGATAGCTTAGTCTTGGACAGTTCCTCAGATTTGTCACCTAAAAAGAATGACTCTGGTGTGAGAATCTGCTGCACATCCTCTGCAGTGAAGACCAACGCAAACAATGTATTTAGCTTCTCCACAATGGCCTTATCTTCCTTGAGTTCTCCTTCAGCACCTTGATCATCCAATGGCCCCATTGTTTGTTTGGTCGGCTTCCTGCTTTTGATGTAGTTTAAAAATATGCTGCTCATTTTTGTGTCTTGTGCTAGGTGCTCTTCAAATTCTTTTTTTTTTTTTTTTTTGGCCTACCTAATTATGCTTTTACACTTGACTTGCCAGAGTTTACATTCCTTTCTATTTTCTTCAGTAGGATTTAACTTCCAATTTTTAAAAGATGCCTTTTTGTCTCTAAGTGCCTCTTTTACTCTGTTTAGCCATGGTAGCATCTTTTTTGGTCCTCTTACTGTGTTTTTTTGTTTGTTTGTTTGTTTTTTAATTTGGGGTCTACATATAGTTTGGGCCTTTATTATGATGTTTTTAGAAAGTTTCCATGCATCTTGCAGGCATTTCACTCTTGTGACTGTTCCTTTTAATTTTTGTTTAACTAGCCGCCTCATTTCTGTGTAGTTCCCCTTTTTAAATTTAAATGCTACTGTGGTGGGTTTCTTTGGTATTTTCCCCCCCTTCAAGGATGTTAAATTTAATTACATTATGGTTTCTATTACTGACGGTTCAGCTATAGTCACCTCTTGGACCAGATCCTGTGCTTCACTCTAGAATTAAATCAAGAACTGCCTCTCCCCTTGTGTGTTCTAAGATTAGCTTCTCCAAGAAAGTCACTCAGTGATGTCTAGAAATTGTATCTCTGCATGCCATCCTGAGGAGATGTATTCTCAATCAATGTGGGGATAGTTGAAATCTCCTGTTATTATTAGGGTTTCTCTTTTTGTAGCCTCTCACTTCTCTCCCCATGCTAAAGAGTAATAAAGGGGTAATTGTGGCTCTCTGAGTCATAATTCCTTTCGAGGCTGCTCCTTGAATTGATAAATGTGTCATCCCTTACTCAAGGGTGAGCCTAAAGGATCAGTCTAGCCCTCAAAGCTCTGTTGCCAAATATGTTAAATTTTTAACCCAGAATATACAATTAATGCAGATTTACTTCATTCTCCAGTTTCAGGTACTAATCCCCTGATCTCTGTTGAGGGTTACCAGGATGGAGGTATCCGAATGGTGTGTCAATCGGGAGGATGGTATCCAGAGCCTCAGTCACTGTGGAAGGACCTCAAAGGACAGCCTCTCCCATCATTGCCTGCAAAATGTTTCCGTGATGAAAATGGCCTGTTTCAGACTGAATCTGTACTTATCGTAACAAAAAATTCCAATCGGAATCTGACCTGCACAATCAGAAACAACATCCTGAACCAAGAAGAAGCATCAAGCATTTATATAGCAGGTCAGTTCACACATCTGTTGATATGAAGTCTGGTTCGATACGCTGTTTGTCCTACATCAGGGGTTTTCAATCTGTTGTCCATGGACCTCCAGGGTTCAGCAAACTGTGTTTAAGATTTCCAAAGGGGGTCCGCACCTCCATTTGAAATTTTTAGGAGTCCACAAATGAAAAAAGGTTGAAAAACACTAGCCTACAATCATTTCAGGACTAGTTGCCATGTGTAAATAAAGTCAATTACACTGAGAATATACCCTGATTTTATGCCACTGGTTTTCCTCTGCTGGAAACTGATGTGCAAGGCCCAGATATTTACTACCACTCAACAAAAGGTTGACACTGGTGTTAGAAATGGGATGCTGGTACTGGAAAAAAGAGAAACAATAATAAGTTTAATAATAATAATAATTAGTAATAAATTAATAATATGCATTTGTTTTTCAGATTCTTTTTTCCCACGCGTCTCCTATGTGACGGTGATTCGCCTGTCACTAAACCTGTTGGTTTTGGGGTTTTTCATTCCTTTGACTATCTACTATATATGCAAGCAACACAAAGAAAAAGGTAATACATGAAATAAAGGGGACAGGAGAGACAGAGCCGTCCCGTCCATAGGATGGACCGGGGCAACTGCCCCGGGCTCTGTGCTTTGGGGGCCCCACACCTCGGGACGTGGAGTCCAGGGAAGTCTGGGCAGTTAGCAGTGGGCCTGATGCTGATAGCAGCAAGTGACCCAGCCATGGCCCCAGCCCCTTCTGCTCTGCCCCACGCAGCCAGCTCCCAGCATTGCTCGGGGAAAGGAGCGGAAGCCAGAAAGAGGTGGGGCAGGGCTTGGGGGGAAGGGGTGGAGTGGGGGAGGTGCCTGGCCTGGAGTGGGGAGGTTGTCCTGGGCCCTGCACCCCCCTAGGGGCAGCCCTGAGTACAGATATAATCAAAGAGATTTTTACAATGGGTAGTAGAAAGGATTAACAGAGGATTTCAATTCAATATTCAACTTTCCTTGGGGTTCTTGTGCTTCCTGTGCAGAGCCACATGTTGACTGTGGACAATAGTTACACTGTGTAATGATCTGACTGTAGGCAGGTTATTTGGAAAATGTGTCCCTTTGTAAACCAAACATGGAAGAGAGACAGACTTCAGATACTTAAAACCTTCCCTCTGGAAGGGTAATCTTGACACTCTGTCAGGGGTGACCAAACTTACTGACCCCCTGAGCCACATGTGATAATCTTCAGAAGTACAAGGGCTGAGTGAATATGCGCTGACTCCATGGGTGCTCCAGGGCTGGAACACTCATGACAAAAATTTAGTGGGTGCTTAGCACCCACCAGCAACCAGTTCCCCCCCCTCCTCTCCAGCACCTCCCATCCACCAGTGGCCCTGCTGATCAACTCCTCCCCTCCCTCCCAGTGCCTCCCGCCTGCTGCAATCAGCTGTTCTGTGACGTGCAAGTGGTGCTGCGGGGGGAGAGGAGGAGTGGGGATGGGGTGCACTCAGGGGAGGGGGTGAAACTCGACGGGAAGAGGCAGGGTGGTGTGGGGACTTGAGAGAAGAGGTGGGGGTTTGGAGGAAGGGGTTGGGTGGGGGCAGGGCCTGGGATGGAATGGGGGGTTGAGCACCGCCCCCCCGGGGCCCGAAGGAAGCCGGTGCCTGTGGCTGGGCGTGCCTGCCAAGGCTTGGGACTTCAGCCCTGCAGGGTACACCTGCCAGGGCTCCTGCCCTGTGGTGGGATGGTGTGGTTAGGGGCTTCTGCCCTGTGAGAGGTGCCTGCTGGGGCTTGGGACTGAAGTCATGGCAATGCCTACCATGGGGCAGAAGCCCCAAGGCCCCCCTCCCTGTTGTGCAGAAGCCCCTAGCCCCACCACCCTGCAATGGGGCAAAAACCCCAAGCTCCCCTCCCAGTCTGGTAGGTGGAGAAGAGGTGGGCACGGGGGGGCTCTGCGAGCCACACTCTAACTGTAATAGAGCCGTATGCGGCTTATGAGCTATGGTTTAGCCACCCCTGCTGTATGTGAAAGAGAACTCATACAAATTCAGTATATTACGAAATACAATGCAATGAAGAAACATTATGCAATTATCTGAGTCAGGAGACGACATTAGAAAAAATCATTTCAGCTTCAAAGTTTCATTATGAATTGGCAATACTACAAAAATCATTTTTATACTTTTAGAATGTCTTCTCTTTTTTGGCATAGTAATGAGAAATGCAAGATACAGACAAAAGATACAATTTTGCTTCTTATCTATAGTGAATTGCACATAGTGAAACAAAGCTGAATGCTGTTTCTTGGTATGGAAAACAATCCAAACGTACATCTACTTACTGTGAGGTTTAAAAAAACCAAAACTATTTGCACTTTTTTTGATTAATTGTACATTCCCTTCCACATCATGTACACCTGTTTCTGTTTGTTTTTTCAGTTACCTCTATTTCTATCACAATTATAGCAAAATTACAATAAATATCAGTTGAACTGTCACTATAAAGGTGAAAGGATGACATCTAACATATGTGATCTTTTCCTTCCAATAGATTCTCTGCATTCTAAATTGAAAGACTTTGAAGGTAAGACTATGGGTTGTATGGAGCAAGTGAACTATCTGATATAAACAGTCCGTGAAATAAGGTAAGTCAAGAAAACAATATTTATTATCATGTATGTGTTGTCCCTCCCCGAGGTGTGGCTTAAGCCTCTTCCCTTTTTTTCTCTCTCTGGTGCTTGCTGTCACCAATATTGAGAGTTTACATATACACAGGCATAAGCTCTGACTTTAATTTTTCCCCAGGGGTGCGACACCCATGTTCTGCCCCGATGCCCCACCCCTACTCTGCCTCTTCTCCCGAGGCCCTGCCCTCACTCCGTCTCTTCCCGCCCGTGCTCTGCTCCCTCTGCAGAGGCTCCGCCCTCGCTCTACCTCTTCTTGCCCCCGCTCCATCCCAGGCCCCTGCCACTCGCTGTTCTCTGCCCTCCCCCATATGCCTCCTCCAGCCGCCGAACAGCTGTGGCTGGTGGATGCTGGAGCACCCATGGAGTCAGCACCTATGTCTACAGGGGTTCTGTCCCTTGAGAAAATTAGGACAATTACTGCTAGCTGGCAAGGAATGTAAAGCCTAGTACCTGGAGGACAGCAAGGCAAACAAAATAAAATTAGCAAGGTAATAACGCGCCCAAAACAAGAGCATAACGGATGGGGGAGCATTATTGGGAACAGGAAAAATAGGATGTGGGGAAGGAAGGGGTTAAGTTTAACTAATACTTAATAAACATTGATAAACAAACCTTTTCCTTGCCTCTGAGCATTCACAAAGTCCTCCAACCCCCTGCTCCCACTCTGGCACCTTCCCAACACTGCAGGCTGAGGTTGTGTCCCAAGATGGAGTGTTGCAGCCCTGTACTGATTTTTGGAGACACAGAGATCCCCTTGGGACTGTCACCTGATGTGCTGGAATCAGCTCCTAATCCGTTTGCCCTGCCAAACCTTGGGACTCCAGAACCCTGCCTTGTTGAGTCAGACACCCTAGCCTGCTGCAATAAAGACCCAGGTCTGGGCCATGCCCCCAAAGCTGCAGACTTTAAACAAAAACTGTTCAGCAGCTCACCTATCTCCAGCACCCAGACACCCAGTTCCCAATGGGATCCAAACCCCAAATAAATCTGTTATACTCTGTATAAAACTTATACAGGGTAAACTCATAAATTGTCTGCCCTCTGTAACACTCAGAGAGAGAGAGAGATGCACAGCTGTTTCCTTCCCCAGGTATTAATCACTTACTCTGGGTTAATTAATGAAGAAAAGTGATAAAAAGTAGGATTTAAGTGGTTTCAAGTAATAATAGACAGAACAAAGTAAGTTACCAAGCAAAATAAAACAAAACACGCAAGCCTAAGCCTAATACATTAAGAAACTGATTACAGGTAAAAATCTCACCCTCAGAGATGTTCCAATCAGCTTCTTTCACAGACTAGACTCTTTCCTAGTCTGGGCCCAATCCTTAGGATCATAGATTATTAAGGTTGGAAGGGACCTCAAGAGATCATCTAGTCCAACCCCCTGCTCAAAGCAGGACCAATCCCCAAATTGCTCCCTCAAGGACGGAGCTCATAACCCTGGGTTTAGTAGGCCAATGCTCAAACCACTGAGCTATCGCTCCCCCTGAAAAAGTAATTGGAGATATGCCTATCTCCTAGAACTTCCCCTGGTACAGTCCTTGTTAGTTCCAGCAGACATCTTAGGTGGAAACTAGGGGTTTTCTCATGATTGGCAGCCCCCTTTCTTCCATTCACCCTCTTTTTAAAACTTTGGCATAAGGCGGGAATCTTTTGTCTCTCTGGGTTCCCACCCCTCCTTCTAAATGGAGAAGTACCAGATTTAAGCTGGATTTCAGTATCACGTGACATGGTCACATGTCCTGTGAGACCTCATTCTTTGTTACCCATGGGCAGGCCCACATGGACACAGGAAGGCCCGCAGGTAAATAAACCCATTCACAACCAATTGTCCTAGTCAATGGGAGCCATCAAGATTCTAAGCCACCATTAATGGCCCACACTTTGCATAATTACAATAGAACCTCAGAGTTATACTTCATATTTCTAGCTTCAGATACAGGAATGATACATGCATATACAAATAGGAGGAATATATTCATTAAGTTAGAACCTTTGTTATGATACCTTACAAGAGACTTTTTGCATAAGGCATATTCCACTTACATCATATTCATACTCATAAGCATATTTTTATAAGGCATATGGAGTGCAACGCATATGGAGTGCAACTGGCCTCAACGTGGGTTTCAGTCCCTATTGTCCACACTCCTGACTCCAAGAATGCTGGAAGAGTGATCAGAGGGACTTGGTAGCCATTACAGTTGTAGTCCTTTCGGTAAAGCCCCCAAGAAGCTCAGTCTGCAGTCCCAGGAGCTCACAAACTCCAAACTGGGGTATATCTGAATGATCAGATAGAAAAGACTTTATCCAGGATACAGTAAAGAGGGTCCTCACACTCTGATGAGAAAGAATGGCACATAGGCCACAGATTTATTGACCATATCAATGCTAATAAAAACAATGAAATCAAAAAATTGTTCTTAAGGCAAGGGGTTGGCCATGGCCTATTTTCTAATCATAGGCTGCCTCTTGCTCTCACTGTTAAGCAGCAAATTCCATGGTCATAAGAATGGCCAGATTGGGTCAGACTAAAGTCCATTTAGCCAGTATCCTGTCTTCCGACAGTGGCCAATGCCAGGTGCCCCAGAGGGAATGGAGAGAACAGGTAACCACTGTGTGATCCATCCCCTGTCGCCCATTCCCAGCTTCTGGTCACCTCTGATTCTCCAGAAACTTACTTGGCCACACAGCCTACCACAGCCTAGTTTGATTTGCAGGCTAAGATCATAAAACAGAAAACACTCCTAGGGAGGCCAAGAGTAGCACTGGTTAGCTTCATCAATCTCTGCTGTGGGGTTTCACTGTCCTACAATTGTCACACCACAATTACCAAACTGGGAGAGAGAGACCACCACTCTCCCTCTTTTGCCCATTTAATTGCCCATTGGTTGTCAAACTTTCACAAAAAGAACATCCTCTGAACAGTAAAAGTTCAAGGCTTCAATAAATAGTATAACAAAACCTACTTATGTGTGGGGGGGGGGGGGAAAATACCCCAAACTTGTGGGGTTGGTCCATGTCTGTGGTGACACGGAGGGTGAGGTAATATCTTTTATTGGACTAACCCATCTTGTGAGATCAATGCTGCAAACAGTTGTTAGAATGAGACTTTGCACAAGTGGTGTTTATGGTCATTATTTTAGGGAAAAGATCAAAAAAGTCTATTTTAGTATGTTTTTAATTTTGATAAATTGCAATTGGGCTTCCACAGAAAGATCAACTTGTGACTGTCCTTATTTCATAGGAAACAGGAATGGACATATTGGATTAGATGTGTGCCCAGCTAGTTCAATATCCCATCTTTAATTGGAAAGATTTTCAATCTTTCTGTCTCACATCATCTTTAATAATTTTAACATAATTATATGAAATAACAGTAGGAATATCACCAAAAATATGACAACATGGAATCTCATATTTCATGCTCTTCTTCCTCTAGATAAACAACGATTTCAGGTGGAGAAAGAGAGGTAAATTTCATTTACTTACGTGTGTCTCTAAGATGAAGAAAAAAGTAATACAAGTTTATCTTTGTGTATCTGGTAGAAGAGGTGTTTTTAAGTAAAACAAAAGTAAATGTTTTCCTGATGGAGAGGAAACATTACAGAGAAAAAGTAGAGATATCAAACATTCTGATTGGAGCTGATTAAATCAATCAAATAAGCACAATTTACAAGCCCTTTTGAAGATATTTTCCTGTATGAGTCAAAATTTGAGTTTTAATGAAAAACATCGTTGTAAAATCAAAAGCTGAAAAATTTCAAACAGTTTTAAATTGGACTGTATATTTATACTGCTGCTGCTCAGATGCGCTTTCGGAAACTGCTTATTACACGTTTGCTAATGCAGCTTTATTTTCATAGTTGTGCACCTAAGGAAAGAGACTGTGAATTCAGTTTTCATAGATGAGCCTTTTTGTTTGTAAGCCAGGACACCACCAGAGTGAATATGATACAAACTTTTATAACTTTAAAACTACCAGAGCAACCTTCCTCAAACTCAACTCAGGGCTGAGAATTCCTTGAGGCACCAGGGCACCTAGAGGTTAAGCATTGCAACGAATCTGACCATTACCTGTGTCAATGGTATCCCCCATTTTAAGCATAGGGAATATCACTGGAACCAGTGATATCTGTAAAACCTGAATGCACTTTTTAAATATGCTCATTGTATTTGGGCAACTGGAAAACTTAGAAGGTGAAATTGACTTCTGTGGAGAGAGGTCACCTCACAGACACATGCACTGCATGAAGCACACTTAAACCTTATTTTGATTTAAGTGATGCATAATGTTGATGGCCCACTGCAGAAGGGTGAATGTATCTTTGAACCACTTATCAAGTAAATCAGATGTTAGGTCATTTAACTAATTAAAAATGGTGAAAGAAAGACACAGTGCTAAAGTGTCTTTCTTTCTAGTATATTCATTTCTGATCTTGTTTTTTGTTTCAGAAAAATATCTTTCAGGATTTGGTAAGTTCCATTTTCCTCTATTATGAAAAAGCAGCCACTCCATAGTTGACTGAATATTCCTGTCCATTATAAGCATGGTTCACTTCCCTTTTCTAATGTACCAAGTGAAAGCTATTTGATACTTAGGATATGTAATCTTCAGGCAGAGGAAATATGAGTGTATTTGAGCTACTGAGAGAAGGCATTTTTGAGATATAGTACTCAGAAAAACAGGTAGTCATCATAGTTTGAAACCACAGTGTTCTTGTAAGGACTGGAGCATTCAGATTTCTGATTTGGGTTTAACAGATTTTTTTCCTGGCCATAAAAGTGGAACCAAGTTGTATTATATTAAGACTGCATGTATTTGGAGAAGTCTTCAGCTGTTTTTGTACCTTTTGTTTCAGAGCTCAGAAAAGCCCGAAGATTTTCAGGTAACTAAAACTGACATGTTACAAATGTCAAAATACCTTTCTTTCAAAGACCTCTGCTCCATTTTCTTCTCAAAATTAGCAGGATAAAATAGTATTGGCCAGGGCCGCCCGGGGGGGGAGGGGGGGGCGAGTGGGGCAATTTGTCCCAGGCCCCAGGCTCCGCAGGGGCCTCCAAGAGAACAGGTGAGGCTCCCAACCCCACCTCTGCCCTCACCCCTCTCCCAGAGCCTCAGCGCATCCAGGACCATCCCTGAACAATGTTGCAGCGTGGCTCCGGCAGGGCCTGAGCCGTGTGGTCAGGGGACAGGGCTGAAAGCTCCATGCCGAGCGGAGGGAACTCAGGCCCCGCTGGAGCTCGCAGCCCCGCCCCCCCCTTACCATGCGGCAAAGCTCAGGCCACGCTGGAGCCATGCTGCACCGCTGTTCAGGGACGGTCCTGGATACGACGTGCTGAGGCTCCAGGTGAAGGGGGAGCTGG
Organism: Chelonoidis abingdonii; assembly: GCF_003597395.2. Taxonomy (NCBI): domain Eukaryota; kingdom Metazoa; phylum Chordata; order Testudines; family Testudinidae; genus Chelonoidis; species Chelonoidis abingdonii. The sequence continues at coordinate 8,147,761 of NC_133780.1, read as the reverse complement.
GGGTGACAGGCCGGAGGGGTTGGATAAGGGGCAGGGAGTCCCAGGGACAGTCAAGGGATAGCGAGGGGGCAGAGGTTGGGGGAGAGGTCACGGGACAGGGAATGAGGAGGTTGGATTGTGGGCGTTCCAGGGGTCTGTCAGGACTCGGAGGGGGGGTGGATAGGGGTCGGAGCAGTCAGGGACCGGGAACGGGGTTGGGGGGGGGGGGTCTCTGGGGATGGTGAGGGACAAGGAGCAGGATGGTCAGGGATTCTCGAGGGGGCAGGCAGTGCGGGGGGGCAGGATAGTGGGGGGGTCAGATGGGGGCAGGGCCAGGCTGTTTGGGAGGCACAGCTTCCCTGCCCTAAAGCTATTCAGCAGTTTGAGGCTTGCAGAAGAGCCAGGCTGTTAGCTTTTCCATCCCTTTTCACTTCACAAATGCCAACTAGTCTGTTTTTAATTTCAGTTGCCAAGGGAGATTCATGTCAGGGAAGGGTAGCTTCATTTAAAATTAGCCACTCGGGAGGGATCCACTGAGAAGAGCAATATCCTACACCACCTACCTCCTTCCCGACCCTACAAGGGAGACACCCCCTCCGCATTCCCTGAGGCTTCAGAGGGGTAATTCAGTGGTTCTCAAACTTTTGTATGGTGACCTCTTTCACATAGCAAACCTCTGAGTGCGACCTGCCCCCCTTAAACTGAAAACACTTTTTATATATTTAACACTATTATAAACGCTGGAGGCAAAGCGGGTTTGAGGTGGAGGCTGACAGCTAGCTACCCCCAGTAAACCTCCCCAGTTTGAGAACTCCTGGTTAATTTATTTTAGGCACCCATGTCCATTCACATGCATGTGCTATTGAGCATGTCATTTTCACAACATAGGCTCATCTCAGATTCTGGAAGAAGCTCAAATGCTCAGTTCGTGGAGTATGTACATAGTCTATACTAAGACAACCACATAACCGTCTCCAGTTTGTGAGGACCCCATGGAGCTGTTTCTAAGAACATAAATTCATGGAGGATAAGTCCATAAATGACTATTTGCCAGGATGGGTAAGGAATGGTTCCCTAGCCTCTGTTTGTCAGAGGGTGGAGATGGATGACAGGGGAGAGATCACTTGATCATTACTATTAGGTTCACTCCCTGGGGCACTTGGCATTGCCATTGTCAGTGACAGGATACTGGGCTGGAAGGACCTTTTGGTTGACCCAGTATGGCTGTTCCTATGTTCTAACCTAAATGAACCCAAAGCTATGGAGACAGATAATCAAGGAAGCCAGCAGAGTATCAGAAACCTGGAAAAATCTCTGACTGGATGGCTAGGCATTTGTCTCAGCTGGAGGTGGTTCAAATGTTTTTTTTTGGATTTTTTTAGCAGAATTTTTATTGTTTCTTTAAACAATCAAACATAGCAAGCAGCAAAATTTGGCCACACACTTCTGAAACCCCAAACCATATTCAGGTGGAACTTCATTTCAGCTTTTCAATTAAAAAAACCACAACAAATTTTGAAGGAAAGCAGACATTGTCCGTGATTTTTTTTTCTGCTTTTTAAAAACCCCTAGTTCTCGATCCAAAAAAAGTTTTGATGGAAAATATTTCTCCAACCTTTTTAATGAGCTTTAGTGCCTTTTAGCACTAGCTGATGCTGAGAACCAGTGATACCTTGTAAAGAAGCTTGCTCAAAACTGGCTTTGTGCCGAGATGCAGAAGGTTTATTTTTCCCAGGGCCGCCCATGGTGGGGAGCAAGTGGGGCAATTTGCCTGGGCCCTGCAGGGGCCCCAACGAGAATATAGTATTGCAATTTTTTTATGGAAGGGGCCCCTGAAATTGCTTTGCCCCAAGCCCCCTGAATCCTCTGGGCAGCCCTGGTATTGGCTCTTCAGAGAGATGTAAGAGGCGATAATATAAAAATGCAAGTTATTGTTTATCCCTTTTAAACCCGAGCAGTCAGCCAAATTTGGGGTCCTGCAGATTGTTTGTTAGGAGGAAAAATTGATCTTGGAGTCAGCTATTTCTTTGATGCAATCCTGTTTACTTACAAAGACTGTATAAAGTCATGTATCTCTGAACACAGGAAGAATCAAACAAGAGCAAATAGTTTCTTTTTGCACAGTTCCAGGCCCCTTTCAGCTAACATTCAGTCCACAGAACTTTTACTCTAGGCTTTTGCTCCAGGCCACGCTCCCAAGGTCTATTCAGGATGTGTCCTTCACTTTCTGCTTCTTATCTGTGTTTTGTTACTGCTTTGTTCAAACCAATAATGATATGCTTACAATCCTGATCATTTAACTTGTAATTTTTCTACACAAAGATACTGAAACACTACTACTTTTATGATAAAATGAACATGGGCTGGATAGAATGTAATGGCTTCCCAGATGTTATTAACTTAAAGGAATAACACATTTAAAATGACTAGTTGTGAATATGTATGCAATATTAATGTTTTTTGGATGATCTATACCAAAAGAGAAATTCTTTCCTCCTTCCAGTGAATGTGACTCTGGATCGAGAAACAGCACATCCTGAACTCTTGGTGTCAAAGGACCTCAAAAGTGTGAAATGTGCAGACATAACAGGGGACCAACCTAAAGATCTGGACATTGTTGATTCTTATCGCTGTGTCCTGGGCTCTGAGAGATTTAACTCTGGGAGACATTATTGGGAAGTGGAGCTTAAGAACAAGACTATGTGGCACTTGGGGGTTTGTGCTGACTCAGAAAACAGGGAGAGCTACAAAAATATAGCACCTGAAGGTGGATACTGGGCCATAAGGTTGTAGAATGGAGAATACAAAGCCCTCTCCACTCCTCGGACAACAATCACCTTGGAAATGAAACCCACAAAGGTTGGGATTTTTCTGGACTATGAGGCAGCAGAGCTCTCATTTTACAATTTGTGTGATGACTCCCATATCTACACTTTCAAACTTATCTTCTCTGGGACACTCCGGCCTTTCTTCAGTCCAGGTATACATGGATCTAAAGAGGATGCTCCCCTGACCATCTGCCCAGTTATAGACTGGCAATGAAGGACACATTGTCTGTCATTCACAACTACCATTACAATTTTCTAGCTATGTCAGATGCACACAGGAAACATTTTTTGGTAAAATGTCTGATGATGGGGAAACATCAAGTCGAGCTGGTTGAAAATTGAGAGACAAAATGTTTTTTCTTCAGAAAATACCATTTCATCGATATCTGAACTTTCCATGTGAGTTTGTTGATTTCAACAAAACTTAGTTTAGAGAAAAAATTTAAACAAGGCATTTCATTAATGTTGAAATGCCCCTTTTGATACCTACGGAACAAAACATTTTGATTTTTTGTTTCAAAATGACCTTTGTTTAACATTTTATTGTATATAATAAAAGGAATAAAGGCAAAACTGAAACAAACTTTTATTTAAATAGATTTCTACTAATCTTGCCAGGTCCCAGTCAAGCCATAGATTCTCCTTCTGGATCTGGGCTCTGCACATGGGACAGCACAAAAGGTCCTAGTCCCCCTCTGTCCATGTGTCACAGTGCTGAGAGATGCAGCTGCAGCAGAAGTTGTGCCAACAGTCTATGCTCACCAGCTCTGTGAAATAGTTTCTGCAGATGGGACATTTGGTTTCCTCTTGGAGTCCCTGTTCAGCAGTCCCTGAAGCCATGGCTGCTAGGAGCTTGGCTTCCGTTATCTCTGCCTTCTGCTCCAAATCAGAACTGATTTTGCTGATAATGGAAAGTCCCTGCCTGACCTGCTATCAGCTGCTCTCCAGCACAGGTGCAGAAAAAGAAGGGGGTGGGAGAAAGAATTGAGAAAAGATCAGAAAATAAGGAAGTTCTACCACATAGGATGAGAAGGAGAAGGGGGTTGAGAAATAAAAAGGGAATGAAAAGGCAGGGGAAGGATAAAGTGGGTGATGAATACAAAAAGAAACAAATTTAGGTTGCTCTTAATCTGAAACGAGAATGTCTCAGACACATTACAGATTTGCACTGAAATAACTAACAGGGTGAATTAAGACCATATAATTATGTCAGTGATAGTCGTGTGTGTCAATCTGACCTGGCTGTGCTGTCTTAGATGCTGAACAGTCTAACATTCCAATCCCAGGAACTGCCGACTTACAACCACTTCCTGGGTTAATATCAGAGGGATCTTGTGACCTGGGAACAAGTTGTGTCCTGCTGGCTGATTCTGACTGGGGCTGATCGGTATTTTCTCCTGTTTTCACCCAGAACCTGAAGATTTCTGTACAGAATGACCCTTCAACCGAAGGGTGATTTTTTTTTTTGTGATAAGTTTTATGACTTCTCTGAGTCGACAGTTCACATCCATGCCTGTTTCCAGACTCCAGTAAAGCCTCAGGAAAAATGGATTTCAGTTCTAAATTGTTCAAAACCACAAACAGAAAATGCAAAGGAACAATTTGTAGCCCACACAGAGAAAATGTAACTAACACCACACACAGTCAGTCAGTGTGTTTTGCCCTGACCCCACGGCTGCCCCGGGAACAAGTTTGAATTCCACAGAGATGGGTAAATCTCCCCTTTTAAGTGCTGACAGGAACACGTTTGCTCCAGCAGAGATGTCCTGTGCTAATGAGCACAGTAGCATGTGATCCTGTCATGAGAGATTATATCCTAATGCCAAGACACAAGGGAAAAGAAATAACTTTGCCCACACAGCTTGATTCTGGCACTGCCTAACTGAAACTGTTTGACTTTTCAGTCTTAAGAACTTCCTTTTAAAGTAACAGGTTGAGGGAATTTGATATAAAGCCCTCCCAATTTTTCTGCTCTTCTGTATAATTAGCTAATATACAGCTATAATCTCCTCTGTTCTTGGCTTTTTTCTCTCCAGTACTCACATATAGCTGCACAATATCTTGTTCTTCTCCCTTTTAGTCACATACTGAATTTTAATACAAAACTTCCAAAGCCATTGATAAAGTTTTCTGTTTAGGGATTACTAATATATTATATGCATAAATATTGCTTATTGTTCCTCTAAATGCCCACTATCGATACCAAACCTTTCAGATTTTGCTTTTTTGCCTGACACTAATTGGCTAAGTAGACAATCTTCTCTGAGTTTTCCTCATATTCTCTTAATTATCAAATGCTGATATAAACTTGCCTCAACAGTCACTGGTCCCATAGCCCCTCTCCCCCAAGTCACTGCAACCCCAAACCCATCTCTCACCCATCACCTTTGTCTCCAAATTCCTCTTCCCTATCAGCAAGCAGTCATCTGTCTAATTTATTTTATTTCTAAAAAGTAGCTTGATGACACTTCCCCAAAATAACCCTCCAAATAACAACGAGGTGGGTGAAACCAGACAATCACTACGCTCGCGAATGAATTCACACAGGAAAATGCGAAAAGACAAAATAGGTGAACACTTTTCACAGAGTGATCACTCCATATTTGACCTCTCAGTCCCCATCCTCAAAGCAAACCTACCCAACACTTTCAAAAGACAAGCCTGGGAGCTTAAATTCATAACTGCTAGGTACCTAAAATCAAGAACTGAACAGACACACTGGGTTTATGGCTTATTAAGACAAGCTGTAACCCGCTACCCCTCTCTTTTTGTCCTATAACTGCAGAGGTGTTAATGGTCTGCCCTGAATGGTCACTTACAATATGTGCTAACTACTTATGCTAAACAATCTGTTCCACCTTACCAACGTTGTGCTGTACCTTTCCCAGCCCTGCAGAAGAGCTCTGTGTGGCTCCAAAGCTTGTCTCTTTCATCAGGGGAAGTTGATCCAATAAAATGTATTATCTCACCTGCCTTGTCCCCCAAGAGAGAGAGTTTAGCCCTGGATTGGATACAAGCTACCGCGGGCTGAAGGTTGGGTTGAACAGTGGCAACTACACAAGCCCTTGAGCTATTGAACTTCATGAGAAACGGTACACTCAAGCCCATTGGCTGATTTTCTGGGCATGCTCAGTGTAATCAGTTTAACTTATGAGCGTTACGTCGGTGACTAACGTGAGACCTAGCTCCCTTTAAAAGTGATGTTGGCAAGAGACAGTAGATGCCATGCCTTCGCTATGATGCATGTGCAGCGCTAGCACCGGCGCTTTCATTTTTCTGTGTGGGTGCTTCTGCCCCCGCTCTGCCCCAAGGCCCCGCCCCACTCTGCCCCTTCCCCAAGACCCCACCCTCACTCTGCCTCTTCCCAGCCCGCTCCGCCCCAGCTCTGCCCCCTCCCTGAGCACCTCCTACCCGCCGCCAAGCACACCCACTATTTTTTCCCCATGGGTGCTCCAGCCCCAGAACACCCATGGAGTCGGAGTCTATAAGTGCTAGATATCTCTGTGCCCAGATCAGAGCCATGGTTTGACCCTGAGACCCACACCCCTCCACACTATTGCAAGAATCTTTGCACAAAATAGGCCTTGTGAATCACTTGCTGCTCAACTATACCGTGGTGAAATGTTTACACTATACGAGTTCCCCCGTATGATGTTACTAGAACATGTTCAAGACCAGACAGCCTTGCCTCGGTAAAGGTATGACATAGGTTTGTCCTAAACAAAGGAATGTGTGTTTACCTCAATTTACCTATAAACAGGACTATCAAGACATCAGAGGGAGGAGATTGCAGGGAACAGAACAATTTGAATTTTAGCAAATACCAGCATGGGGGAAAAAAACCATCATGGAGCTTCCATCACCACATGACTCCATGTTGCCTTTCTCACATAAACTTTACTTGGAGGAGTAACATTCAGGAGAATACGTTGCAAACGTTTACCGGTGTATAAAGATGGAGAGGCTGAATCTCAGGTGATAAGCAATTGAATCAACTGATTGGATACAATATTACTGTACTTATAAAAGTATATAGAGTGAAGTATTTTCTGAAAGCTAATGACACACTAGTGATTAATAGCATTGTTAAATGTCCATATTAACTCCATACGAGGAAATATGGACACCTAATGATATTATGCTTTAAAGTCTGTGGCCAGACAGAGAGAAATACGTAAGAGAGAAGGCAACTATCTACCTGGCTGCACTGAAAGGTGAAATGCAAGTAGCGTGACCAGACAACGAGTGTGAAAAATCGGGACAGGGTGGGGGTAATAGGCACCTATATAAGGCAAAGCCCCAAATATCAGGACTGTCCCTATAAAATTAAGACATCTGTTCACCCTAAATGCAAGATTTAACCAAAAACAATGGAAGCCCCATTTACATAGAAATCAGCAGGGGGTTGGGAAGTCCACAGGAAGGGAAGCAGAGCATGAGGTCATCTTGCCTCTTAAAGCAAAGTCATTGAAATTTGGAAAACATAAGCAAGGACAGAAGCCATCTTTGGGACCCTTCACTAGATAGACACAAACGAATAGATCTCTTGCAAGCTGGGAAAGATGGGACCAAGGGAGGGGTTGAAGTCTCTGGGAACTGAATATAGGTAAGAAATCCACTTAGGCAAAGGTCTTTCACCCAGGTGGACAAGGGAAGCCAGCCCCTTGGGCTTCTGCAGAAGATTCTGACTGAGAGAAATTCAGTCCTGGCTGGCAAGAAGGAAGATTGCTGAGAGAAACTATCTTGAATAAAGCCTGTACCTCGCTAGATTCAGTTTTTGACTTTTACATGCAAATTTTCACTTTCATTAGCTTGTAACCATCTCTACTTTTATTCCTTTTCTCGGCATCACTTAACCTATGACCTTTTGTTAATAAATTTGTTTGACATTGCACGTTTCAGAGCCCACAGTTTGGGGAAAATTCGGGACTGGGAGTGCGTTGGGGTCACCCTGCTGGTGGTAACCCAGGCTGGTAGAGAGCAGGGAGTGGGCCTGCTCTGTTGCTGGTGTCAGAGTGGCTGGACCAGGGTGGCAGTTATACACAGACACTCAGGTTGTGACCTGCATGCTGGTTGCTGACTGAACGTCTCAGGCAGGGAGTTACAGTAGCAAAACATTGTGAGGCTCTCAGGGTTACAGGGTCAGAGGTGATGCATCCTCAAACTCTGTGACAGATCCCCAGATCTGGGCAAAAAAACATTGGTGGACCCTCTCAACTTTGCAAAAAGCAACTGTTGTCAGGGGACTGTATCTCAGGAACCCCATATTCAAGTGACCCCAAATTTAGTTCACTCATCCTACCCCATGAACCCATGAGGTACACCAAATACCAAGAGCAATCTGAGTAACCATGCAGGTTTCAGAGCACTTTGAAGACACCAGCATTAAACAGAAAGCTGGTCCTAACAACAGCAGAGGCTGGCAGCCTGCTACAATTTCTCTGCTGTGTGGAGTCTCTCGTGTCCAATATGATGTGAACGCTGCTTGAAACATTTGCCACACTATGGACATTTAGGAGGTCTCTATCCTGTATGGATTTGCAGAAGCCAGTTCTGATCATAGCCCTGAGTGAGGAGACACCCACATTCAGGTCCTCTTTGCTGTGTGGATTTTCTGATGTTTAATAAGATGTGAGCTCCGCTGGAAACTTTTCCCACAATCCAGGCACTTATAGGGTCTCTCTCCTGTGTGGGTCCTCTGATGCGTAATAAGGTTTGAGCTGACACTAAAACTTTTCCCACAGTCCAAGCATTTATAGGGCTTCTCTCCCGTGTGGGTTCTCTGATGCACAACAAGGTGGGAATTCCGACTGAAGGTTTTCCCACAGTCCAAGCATTTAAAAGGTTTCTCTCCCGTATGGGTTCTCTGATGCACAGTAAGCTGTGAGCTCTGAATGAATGTTTCCCCACAGTTAGTGCACTTATAGGGCTCCTCTCCTGTGTGGATTCCCTGGTGTCTAATAAGGTGTGACTTCTGAGTGAAATTTTTCCCACAGATGAGGCACTTATGGGGTTTCTCTCCCAAATGGAGACTCTGATGTCTAATAAGGTGTGAGCTCTGAATAAAACTTTTCCCGCAGTCAAGGCATTTATAGGGTCTCTCTCCTGTGTGGAGTCGTTGATGTGAAATAAGATCAGAGCTCTGAATGAAACTTTTCCCGCAGTCCAAGCATTTATAGGGTCGCTCTCCCGTGTGGTGTCGCCGGTGTGTAAGAAGGTTTGAGCTCAGGCTGAAACTTTTCCCACAGTCCAAGCATTTATAAGGTCGCTCTCCTGTATGGGTTCTCTGGTGGGTAAGAAGGTTTGAGCTCAAATTGAAGCTTTTCCCACAGTCCAAGCACTTGAAGGGTCTTTCCCCTGTGAGCATTCTCTGCTGTCTAGGAAGGTGTGAGCTGTCATTAAAACTTTTCCCAAACTCAGTGGATGTGTTTTTTCTCTCTCCCATTTGGATTCCTTGCTGGGATTTGGTTTCCTTGAGATTCCTGCAGCCTCTCCCACAACAAATAGATTTATCCACTATTTTCCTAGCTGCTTCTCTTATGACTCTGGAAGAAATTCCCTTCAGTTCTTCCTGATAACGTCCCATGCAGTTACACTTGCTGAGGATTTTCTGCTGAGGATTCTCCTCCTTTGTTCTCACTCACTGTCCCATCACTTGCTGAGAGAGAGAGACAGAGAGAAAGAGAGAGGAGTCATTCCGTGGGCCGGAAAGAAAGGAGAACAGCAAAGAGCGGAAACACAATATAATAACTATTTAGGAGATTGAGGAATTGGATTCTGCCTCCCCATCCCATCCAAACACTCAGGGGGAAACAAAGTCAGGGTGGAAACTCCTTCCAGCTGTCAGGACAGGTGGGAAGCCAGGAGTATATGATGTATGCAGTGCAGTGTAGCCGCGTCGGTTGCAGGGTATTAGAGAAACAAGGTGGGTGAGGTAACATCTTTTATTGGACCAACTTCCGCTGAGGAGAGAGACAAGTTCATGAGTGCGTGATGACACCTACTGGTTCAATGCTGGTTGGATTGAGGTGAAGTAGAACTGGGGGAGTCTGTTTACAAATAGAACTGGGTTAAATTTTTTGGCCAGAGTTTATTTGCTGAAGAACATAATTTTAGTGGACCTGAAACTATTTGTGAATTTGATAGAACTCACCAACTAGTTTCAGTCCCCCCACACACACCCCAAAATTGTGGCGAGACCGAGGCACATTTCATAAAATGGCCAGAAAAGAAGATATTGGTACCTTCTTTATAACCTCTACCCTGGTGGCTAGGGCACTTGCTTGGGATGCGGAGACGGGATTTGAATGTGGGTCTCCCAACATTGCAGGAGTACTAAAGTCTTTGGCTAATAATGTAAAAAATTCAGGCCTTAGTTCTAATCAGAATTTGTCTGGCTTTAACTTCCAGCCACTTGTTTTCGTTATGCCTTTCTCCGCTAGATGACAGAAATTTTAAGTACCTGATATTTTCTCCCTGTAATCAAGTCAATAATTCACGGCAATTGTTCTGCAAAACTGAGGGAATCGTCTATTATTCAATAATTATAGGTGGCAAAACATCAGTGAATACGGAGATTTTTTTTTTTATCGGGATTGATAAGTGAGCGAGAAAATGAGGCAAATCTGTGAAAATTTACATATCTTCACTAATTAAAAAACCCAGCAAACTCTGATAGGTTTTTATATTAATAATCCATATGTAGATGAAAACAATAAGCAATATTTACACAGAGATTAATAATGTATAAATACAGAGAAATGGATCAAAATCAGATAGGATTTTATATCCAAATTTAATAAGAGCAAAAATCTGAAGGATAGTCCAGCAGTGTTTGATTATTGGAGAGAAAAGTGGCCAGAGAAGATTTTTATAAAGAAAAGCATCAGAATTGGAGGGTTTGGGATTTTTTTCTATATTACCCTCAAAAACAAGAGTAAGAACATGTTATTAAGGTTGCAAAGTTCAACACTCACAGCTAGGCTGCGCCAGAATAAAGGGTATCTGGGGAATATCGATTTCATGCGGTGCATTATACCGGAATACAATCTCTAATGCTAGAATCACATACTGCACTGTTAATTAACACAGGACCTTACCTCCTTGTAGCTGGGAGGTATTTGCTGACAGGGACAAATAGTGAAGAGATTTCTGTGGAATTCAAGGGGGAGGGGGAACCCCAGGGCTGGGAGGGAGGATGGATGGGAAGTAATGGGGTTGGCTTTTAAAGGAAGAATAATCACCATTCCACAAACACACCCTCCACATTCCCCTCACTGCTTTTCCTTCGTTTCTGCCTCCTTATTCACTCCCTTCCCTTTCTGACAATCCAGAAACACAAAGGGGAAAACCCAGTGGGTGGGTCTCCCCTTCCCTGCTTCTGCTCCTGACTCCCCCAGTTTGCCCCCCAACCCCCACCCCGGAGCAGATTCCCCCACAAAAGGCTGCTGCTAAGGAGAGATCAACCCCCAGGCAACTTCACACAGCTGCCAGATCCGAGTCTCCTGGGGCCCTTTGTGCAGTCACTTTCCTGCCCATCCCTCCATCACCTGGAGTCTCCGGCTCAGGAGCTGGTGTTGGCAGAGCTTGGGGAGGCCCCAGGGGGCTAGATCCAAAAAGTCCCCCCTTGGCCTGGGCACAGAAGGAGCTTTAATGAAGGTCTCGCCCCTGCCCAGACCCGGCTGGAGAGCAGCAGCTGCTGGTTCCTCCCCAGATGACAAGGGAGGAGACAGCAGCTCTTGACCCAGGAAGATAAACAGAGCCAGAGCAAACACAGCTTCCCCTCCCTTTCTCCCTGAGCAAGAACCAGAGCCCTCTGGATACAGCAGCTGACGAAGCTCTCCGCCCCTGAACCTAACATAGCCCTGGCCCAGGAAAGATCTGGGGCCAGAGCCCTTCTCTCTCTGCCCTTGAACTCCAGGAACCTGCAGAGCAATAGCAGACAGATCAGTGCCACTGAGAAACGCGTCCCCTGCAGCTCGGGGCTCCGGGCAGCCTCTCTAGGGCCAGGATCCAGGGCTTAATCTGTAATGTAAGAGGGGCTGGGGGGCTCAAGCAACTTTTTTACTTTCATAACTGATGCAACAAGCCTAAATTAAGGGGTTCAGCCCTGGCACAAATTAATTACTGCCAGGGCCAGGCGCCCATTGCCCTGTGTCCCATCTGATTTTGGAGACCCCGGGAACAATCCCCAGTCCCCATAGAAATTCACCTTATCTGCTCTCCCTGGGATAGTGAAATCACTCCTTTTCCATCCCACATTGACGTAGCTGCTTCAAAGCACAATGCGGCTGCTCCCAGGGGTGTGCATGGGGGGGGACAAGCAGGGACATGGGAACCCCCAATCTGCAGGGGCACAGAACTCCTCTGGGCTGGGGTGGGGAGATCCAGCTCCTCCTGCTGCTGCGGGAGAGCGAACTCCACCAGCCCCAGAGCTGCATGCATCAGGGAGAACCAGGCCCTCCGGCCACGGGGGGTGGGGAAAGCCAGCTTCTCCAGCCGTGGGGGACACAGAAAGTGCCCCTCCTGAGGGTGCAACCCTGCCACACACCTTAACAGACATCTGGGGCTCAATGACCATGTTCCCCTCTGTTCAGACCCATTCAGATTCCATGTCTCCCTCCCATCACAGTGCGGGACAAAGGCACAATCAAGGAATGTTCCTCTGACAAACCAATCAAACATGCATCCTGATTTCAGCCCCATTCCTGAACCTGACCTGATCACCCAGCTGGAACAAAGAGAAGAGCTGGTGGTCCCCGATCTCCAGCGTGCTGAGGAAAGCTAGGAGAGGCACTTGAACAGGCAAAGTATCAATGAAATTGATAGAGAAACCCTCTGATTAGTGCCAGATGCCTCCAGAAATGTTGAGAGGGATTCCCCAGTTCCACCTTATCTCTCCAGGTCAGGGTTGTAATTAGCAGGTGTCCTGTCTTCATGGCAGATGTCACACACAGTTTCACACCCATCCTGGCCAACAACTGATAGGAACTCCCTCCCTGCCTTTGCTTCCCCTCTGCTGTCTGAGTGGGACTGAAAACAGACTCCACTTTCTCCACCCAACAGTTCTGGTGTTTTCCTCTCTTTACTGTTCCTCTCTTTATCCTCTATCCCTGACACAGAGAATGAGTTCTGTCTGGGTTCTCACTCCCTATCCTAACAGGTGATCAGACAGGCAGTGAGAACAAGGGAGAGATTCCCCAGCAGAATTTTAAAATATTGTGTGCAGAATTTGTAATTTTTTGGTGCAGAATTCCCACAAGAGTACCTCACGCTTGTTTCTATTTGAATCTCTATTCTTAAGAAGCTTTTTTTTTTCCTTATCATCATACTCCAGTGCTGCATGAGACATTGGAGTGGTGATGTATGGTGAAACTGGTAAACCAGGGCACGCTGTTCCTCTGGGAACAATGGAACTGGGATGTCTGTGGATATCCAGTGATTAAGGGCTGGATACCACAGGGGGACACTTTGAAGGGAAGCAAGAGCTGGGGTGCATCTATTGTCAACCTGGAGGGCAAAGGTGGGGCTGGTGTGGCCCAGGGGAGAGAGGTATGGTGTCTGAGAGGCTGGTTGTGTTAAGGTGCTAATAACCAGCTGGTACAGGCAAGACTCCCTCATGCTGGTACAGCAAGGTAACACCCAGCCCTGAGTAGCAGTGCTGTAACGAGGGCAAGGCGAGTGAGGAACTTGCCTCGGGCGCAGAAGGTGAGGGGTGCAGAAAGTCTTTCTTTTGGCAGCAATTTGGTGGCAAGTCCTTCCCTCTGAGAGGGACTGAGGGACCTGCCACCAAATTGCCACTGGTCATCGGCAAGGGAAAGGAACCCTCCAAGAGGAACCCACTGCTGAAGAGCCAAATGTGCCACCCCTGTCCCTTGCCTCGGGCGCAAAAATCCCTAGATACGGCTCTGCTGAGTAGCATCACCGCACCTATGTCTGATTGATTGTGAATGCACAGCTGGGAAGGAAGGCAGGTTCCTAAGCTCTTTCCTTGTGGGAGAAAGTGAGTTAGACAGGCACCTTGCTCCACATCGCCAGAGGAGAGGAGTGTGCGTGGGGGATTCCTCCTTTAAACATTCAGCCCAGGAGTTCGAGCAGTCGCTCCGCTGTGCAAAAGCTTAGGTTCAATTCCGCCCCCCACTGCCGAAGAGATTTGATCACGGTCCCCCACAGCTCTTAAGAGAGTGCTCTCACCACTGGGCCGTGGGATCTTCTGGTGTGGGGCTCCCTGAATGTGTCCTCCCATGGCACTTTGGATGAGTCATTAAAGGAGACAGGACCCTCCCAGGCAGGTGCCCCTTGGACTACAGAGTTGTTCTCTCACTCCCTGGCCCAGCGAAAGGCCCTGCCTTGGCTGGGCACAGCTAATGAGTCAAGTCCTCTCCTCTCCAAAACCCCAACCCTGGAGGGATCAAGTGAGGTCAGGCCCAGTTTAAGGCACTGGTAATGTAGGCCCCAATTTGTGTGTGGATGTGGAGGCTGCCGCACACTGCAGTGGTGAGGAGGAGCAGTGCTGGCTGCCCCACTGCTCACTCAGGTGTGACCTAGGCGCTCCCCCACGAAACAGGTGGGGCACCAGGGTGACACTGAGTGAGTGGCCCGGACTGAGACCCTCACGCACCAGGTAACAAGCCAGCGTCTCTCCACATATGTCCCATCTTCCCCTCCCTGGAATCCTCTCCTGTCTGTCCATCCATGGGCACATTGCTTCTATGCACGATGCTCAATGCTTAATGCTGCCTCTGTATGGAGCCCCTGATGGCAAGTGTCTGGGGCAGGGGGCTGCAGAGCGATGGGTTTATCGCTAGGACCCAGGAGCGGCTGGGAGCGATCGCTGGGGTCAGTCCCAGCAGCAGGAAGTGACTCGCAGCCGCTGCGGTGACTCTGGCTCCCAGCGAGATCCCCGAGCCCCGGCGGCTGGTGCTGGGAGCCCGGAGCCCTGGCTGCAGCCGGGAGAGGGGAATCTCCAGCAGGGCCCTTCCCGCTGCTCCCCAGGAGCCTCTCCCAGGCCAGGGCAGAGCCCCCAGCCCGGCCCGGCCCCTGCCCCGGGGGGCCCCGCTCGGAGGGAAGGTGAGAGAGACCCGCCCCCCCACCCCCCGGCACCCCCGGGCTGCAGGGGGGGTTTGGCCCCAGGCTGCTCCCAGCGGAGCTGGCTGCGATTCCCGCCCGGGGCCCGGGAAAACTGCCGCCAGCCCCGGTGTGTGCGGGGCGGGGGGAGCCAGCCCGGGCCGTGCTGGGGGCGGGACAGTGACCTGGTGGGGAACCAGTAGGGGCTGAAGAGGGGCGGGGGGTAAGGGAGGATTTTAGATGGCAGGATGGGATGGGATGGAGGGGGCGTTGAAGAGAGGATGTGGCGATGCAGGGCAATCGGGGGAAACTTATGGGGCGGAGGGGAACAGGGCGGCAATAGAAGGAAACTGAGTGGGGGGCGCTGCGAAGGAAAGTGGAGGTGTGGGGAGGGAAGGCTGGGGGGAGACAGCAAGAGCAGACTGGCTGGGGGAGGGAGAGAAAAAGGGTGGGGGTTGGGGAGAAGGAAAGGGGGAGATACAAGGGCAGCTCCTCCACCCCATGGGGCAGGAGAGGATTGGGGGCTGCCCCACCCAGCAGCCAGAGGGGAATTCCTTTAGTTCAACTAGTCGATGTTTTGGGGGTAGGTGGAGGCTTCCACCTAAGGGCTCAAAATCTACTAAGCAAATATCCACACCGCTTGTGCCCCCCCACTCCCAATTTATTTTATTTCATTTCATTTTTTTAAGACACACTCATGATTTTGGGGTCTGTGTCATAGAATCCTAGAAGAATCACAGAATCATAGCATATCAGGGTTGGAAGAGACCTCAGGAGGTCATCTAGTCCAACCCCCTGATCAAAGCAGGACCAACACCAACTAAATCATCCCACCCAGGGCTTAAAAACCTCTAAGGACGGAGATTCCACCTAGGGAACCCATTCCAGTGCTTCACCACCCTTCTAGTGAAATTGTGTTTCTTAATATCCAGCCTAGACCTCCCCCACTGCTACTTGTGACCATTGCTCCTTGTTTTATCATGTGCCACCACTGAGAACAGCCAAGCTCCATCTTCTTTGGAACCCTCCTTCAGGTAGTTGAAAGCTGCTATCAAATCTCCCCTTCTCTCTTCTCTTCTGTAGACTAAATAATCCTAGTTCCCTCAGCCTCTCCTCGTAAATCTTGTGCCCCAGCCCCTTAATAATTTTCGGTGCTCTCTACTGGACTTTTTCCATTTTGTCCACATTCTTTCTGTAGTGGGGGGGACCAAAACTGGATGCAATACTCCAGATGTGGCCTCACCAGTGCCGAATAGAGGGGAATAATCACTTCCTTCAGTCTGCTGGCAATGCTCCTACTAATGCAGCCCAATATGCTGTTAGCCTTCTTGGCAACAAGGGCACACTGCTGACTCATATCCAGCTTCTCATCCACTGTAACCCCTAGGTCCTTTTCTGCAGAACTGCTGCTTAGCCAGTCGGTCCTCAGCCTGTAGCAGTGCATGGGATTCTTCCTCTCTAAGTGCAGGACTCTGCACTTGTCCTTGTTGAACCTCATCAGATTTCTTTTGGCTCAATCCTCCAATTTATCTAGGTCACTCTGGACGCTGTTTCTACCCTCCAGCATATGAACCTCTCCCCCCAGCTTAGTGTCACCTGCGAACTTGCTCAAGGTGCAATTCATCCCATCATCCAGATCATTGATAAAGATGTTGAACAAAACCGGCCCCAGGAACAACCCCTGGGGCACTCTGCTTGATACCGGCTGCCAACTAGAAATCGAGCTGTTGATCTCTACCCATTGAGCCCGACGATCTAGCCAGCTTTCTATCCACCTTATAGTCCATTCATCCAATCCATACTTCTTTAACTTGCTGGCAAGAATACTGTGAGAGACCATATCAAAAGCTTTGCTAAAGTCAAGATATGAGTGTTGGGGGCTGCCCAGGACCCTGGTCTGATTTCTGGGCAGGATTCAGATCTCAGCCACACATGTGTCACACCGGAGTCACTGCTGGCTCTGGCGGGGGTGAGCATGATGATGAGATCTGCCTCTGTATGCCTCTCCCTGGGGGCTGCAGAGGTAGCACAGTGAGTCTCAGTCATTAGCTGCTGCCGCCAGAGGGCTCCGGTTATTCCTGAGGGAGCAGAGGAGGCTGGTATGTCTCTCTCTCTGCTCCTGATATTAAAGCCCTTGAATTGAGCTGCCTGGGTCAGAGACTGCTGCCTCCTCTGCCTGAGAGCCCAGAGTGTGAAATGGCTGCTCCCCAGCTGGGGCTGTGCTGGGGACAGACCTTCGTTAAAGTCCCCGTCTATGCCCAGCCTGGGTGGACACTTTTTCCAGTGGCTGGAACGAGCCCCTGGGGCAGCCCCAGGCTCTGCCCACACCAGCCCCTGAGCTGAAGACCTGTAGGTGATGGAGAGACTTGGGGAAATGGCTGGGGCCGGGCAGGACAGTGGCTCTACACAAATGGCCCCGTTCAGGGACCTGCTGGTGAGTTTGTACTGAAGGGAGAGGGTCTTCCCCCTGTGCCTGCGGGTCCCAGAGCTGCTGCCCTCAATGACACAGACATAGCTGTTGTAGTAGCAGATCTGACTACTGGAGAGCAAACACCCGTGTAAATGGAGCAGTAACCAGTTCTCCCAGGCAGAGGGAATGAGACAGAAAGGGAGAGTGCAGAGACTGAAAGGGGCAGCCGGAGCAAGAAGCCAGAAGAGAGTCTCCAAGCCTCATTCCCTGCATCCCCCAGGGCAGACTGACTCCTGGGAACAAGGGGAGGAGCTGACAAAGGAGAAGCCAGGTCCTGCCCTGGCTGAGTCCCCACGCTGCTGTGGGGATGCGCTGCCCTTGGGGCCAATGTCAGGGGGAATCCCCCAAAGTGGCTCCTTTGATTCTGCTCTTTTCTAGTATTTGTCATAGTGATTCTGTCCCTGGGACGGTTTAAAAGTGTCTCAGGGGGGTTGTGCTGGTGGGAGGGGCCGGGTCTGTGTTGTAATAAAGTGGCTGAGAGTTCTCCCAGCATGGCAGAGTCCAGAGCGTCTGTCTGCAGGGAGAGAGCCTGGGGGGAATCGGGCTGTGAAATGGACTCAAGCCCCTTCTGAAACCTCCCCAATCGCCCCTCTCGCCCTGACAGACAGGACTCTCGTCCACGTGTTGCTCCAGATCCTCCATCTTCCAGGGGACGGGGAAGGGAAATGGCTGTGATGGAGCCAGTTCAGGTAGGGGATTTTCAGGAAGCTGCGGGGGGTGGGGGCGGTGCTGTAGAGGGGGAAGGGCAGAAAACACAGGGGGAGGCAGGAAGGGACCAGCATGTGACAAACCAGCTGGGACACGTTCAACTTGGAGCCTGATTTTCTGAACAGACCCATTGGCGGTGGCGGGGAAGAAACATTCCCCCATTTCTGAAACAGGAAAGACCCCCCTGGGCAGGGCTGGGAAAACTGACCAGACTCCCAGTGCTGGAGCCTGAACCCACTGGCCAGAGGCTGCTGTGAAATACGCAGGGAAGCTGCCGGGATTTCTGTCCCTGTTCCTCCCTCAGAGCTCTGCTTCCTGCATCAGCCTGTGGCTGGCAGGCATGTGGGAAATGAGAAGACCCTGCCCTGCTCCGTCCCCTAGAAGGACAAGGAGCTCTCACCTTCTCCCATCCCCTGAAGCCTCCTGTCTGCTCTGAGCAGGGTGGGGGTGAGACTCTGCTACTCTGTCACCCCCCCAGAGCTTCCATTTATTTATCCTTCCACCTATGTCACTAGTGGGATTGTGGGTGGGGCAGCAGGTGCTGAGTGGGGGACTCTTGTTGTTTCAGATGCTGGTGACCTTCGAGGCGGTGGCTGTGTATTTCACCCAGGGGCAGGGGGCTCTGCTGGACCCCGCTCAGAGAGCCCTCTACAGGGACGTCATGCAGGAGAACTACGAGATGGTGACTTCACTGGGTAAGGGATTCCCGTCCCCTTGGTTGTTGGAAGCCATGGGCTCTGCGTGTCTGAATCTGGTCAGGTTCTTCCCTGGTCAGCTGGATTGGGGGGACTAGGTCCTAGAGTCCACAGCTGCAGCATGAGAGAGACTTTCATCTCCATACACCCTCCAGTGGGATAGGGGAATCAGAAACGTCAGAGCATAACAGTTGCATACTGGGTCAGACTATGGTCCATCTAGCACTGTATCCTGTCTCTGACAGTGGCCAGTACCAGAGGTTCATGGGGTGTGTTCAGAACAGGGCAATTATGGAGTGACCCACACCTGTCTTCTACTCATGGCTTCTGTTAGCCAGATGTTCGCCATCACTCCAAGCATGGGGTTGCATCCCTGACCATCTTGGCTGATTGCCCTAGCTGGACCTGTTCTTCATGAAGTTTTCCAGTTTGTTTTTTAACCCAGTTATACTTTTGGACATCATAACATCCGTCGACAATGAGTTCCACGGGCTAACTCTGCGTTGTGTGAAGAAAGAACTTCCTCTTGTATGTATTAATCCTACTGCCTGTTATTTTAATCGGGTTCCCCTGGATTTGTGTTGTATGAAAGGGTAAATAACACTTCTCTATTCAGTTTTTGCACACCACTCATAATTGTATAGACCTCTGTCAGATCCCCTCTTAGTCATCTTTTTTTTAAACTAAAGAGCCCTCATCTGTTTAGTTTCCCCTCGTGTGGAAGCCATTCCATACCCTTGATTTTCTTTGTTGCCCTTCTCTGAACCTTTTCCAGTTCCCCACTGTACCTTTTTTGAGGTGGAGGGACCAGAACTGGGCACAGCATTCCAGCATTACTTTTCTAATAGTTCCTAACTTACTGTTAGACTTTTTTACTGCTGCTGCAGATTGAGCAGAAGTTTTCAGAGAACTATCCACGGTGATTCCAAGATCTCTTTCTTGAGTGGAAACAGCTAATTTAGAACATACACTGGAGAAAATAATCCTAACTATACATATGCAGTGTTCACTACTTTGCACTTATGAACCTTGAATTTCATCAGCCATTTTGGTGCCCAGCCTCATGGTTCAGTGAGATCCTTCTGTAACTCCTCACAATCTGCTTTAGACTCATTTGTCTTGAACAATTTTGTATCATTTGCAAATTTTGCCACTTCACTGTTCATCCCTTTGCCCAGATCATTAGTGAATATGTTGAATAACAGAGGTCCCAGTACAGATTCTTTGTGGGCCCCGCTATTCACCTCTCTCCAGTGTGAAAACTGACCATTTATTCTGACCCTTTGTTTCCTATCTTTCAACGAGTGACTGATCCATGAGCAGACCTTCCCTCTTATTGCATGACTCTTAGGATACGTCTACACTACCCGCTGGATCGGCGGGTAGCGATCGATCTATCGGGGATTGATTTATCGCATGTAGTGTAGACACGATAAATTGATCCCCGATCGCTCTCCCATCTACTGCTGAACTCCAGCAGTGCGAGAGGCAGAAGCAAAGTCGACGGGGGAGCCGCAGCCGTTGATCCAGCACCGCGAGGACACGAAGTAAGTAATTTTAATTCGCTCTAAGATACGTCGACTTCGGCTACGCTATTCTTGTAGCTGAAGTTGCGTATCTTAGATCAATCCCCCGCCCGCCCCATCCAGTGTAGACCAGGCCTCAGTTTCCTCAATAGCCTTGGTAAGGAACTTTATTAAAGGGTTTCTGAAAGACCAAGTGTACTATGTCAACTGGATCTCCCTTGTCCACATGCTTGTTGACTCCCTCAAAGAATTCTAATAGATTAGTGAGGCATTATTTTCCTTTACAAAAGCTGAGTTGACTCTTCCCCAACATATCGTGTTCATCTACTTGTCTGATGATTCTGTTCTTTACTATAGTTTTCAATCAATTTGCCCAGTACTGAAGTTAGACTTACCTGCCTTTAATTGCTAGGATCACCTATAGAATCCTTGAAAATGACATTACGTAGCTTTCTTCTGGTACAGAGACTGAGGTTACATACTACAATCAGTAGCTCTGCAATTTCATATTTTAGTTCCTTCAGAACTCTTGGGCGAATACCACCTGAGCCTGGTTACTTATTACTGTTCGTTTTATCAGTTTGGTCTAAAACGTCTTCTGGGATAAATATGGACTTCAAAGATGTCCCCCAAAAAGACTAACTCTGACGTGGGTGTCTCCCACACATCCTCTACAGTGAAGACCGATGCAAAGAATGTATTTAGCTCCTCTACAATGGCCTTGTTTTCCTTGAGTCTTTGTCACCTAGTGGCCCCACTGCCTGTTTGGCAGTCTTCCTCCTTCAGATGTCCCTAAAAACAAAATTACTGTTAATTTTTGCATCTTTAGCAAGTTGTTTCTCATATTCTTTCTTGGCCTGCCATATTTTACTTTTAGAATTAACTTACCAGAGTTTGCAGTCCTTCCTGTTATCCTTACTAGGAGTCCCAAATTTTAAAGGATGCTTTTTTGCCTCTAATGGCCTCTGTTACTCTGCTGTTTAGCCATGGTGGCATTTTTTGGTTCTCCCACTATCTGTTTTGATTTGGGGTAGACGCTTGGTCTGAGCCTGTATTATGGTGATTTTAAGTAGTCTCCATTTTGTCTGCAGGCATTTTACCCTGGGGACTGCTCTTTTTAATTTCTGTCTAATTAGCATCCTCATTCTTGTGTGGTTTCTCTTGTTAAAGTTAAATGTTACTATAGTGGGTCCACATGCTTGTTGACTCCCTCAAAGAATTCTAATAGATCGGTGAGGCGTGATTTCCCTTTACAAAAGATGTGTTGAATCTTCCCTAATATATTGTGTTCATCTGCGGATCTGATAATTGTGTTTTTTATGTAGTTTCAACCAGTTTGCCCGGTACTGAAGTTAGACTTTTGGGGGTTTTCCCACCTACAAGGATATTAAATTTAATAAATTACAGGTCATATTTACTGAATGGTTCAGCTAGAGTTACCTCTTGGACCAGATCCTGTCCTCCACTTAGGACTAAATCAAGAATTACCTCTCCCCTAGTGGGTTCAAGGACTAGCTGCTCCAAGAAGCAGTAATTTCTGGTGTCTAGAAATTTTATCTCTGAATCATGGTGACATTTACCCCGTCAATATGTGGATAGATGAAATCACCCATTATTTTTGCATTTTCTACTGTTGTAGCCTCTCTGACCTCCCTTAGCCTACCACAATCACTGTCACTATCCTGGTCATGTGGTCAGCAGCTTATTCCTACTGCTATACTCTTAATATTCAAGCATGGAATTCCTATCCTTAATTTACAATTTGATTCATTTTAGTTTTTCACTCTATTTGACTCTGTTGTTTTTTAATTTATCATATAATAGCACCACTGCCCCACCAGCGTGACCTACTCTATCATGGCTATATATTTTGTACCCTGGTATTACTGTGTCCCATTGATTATCCTCATTCCACCAAGATTCTGCAATGCCTGTTATATCAATAAGCTCATTTAACCCATGCCCTCAAATTCAGCCATCTTAGTATTTGTAGATTTCTAGCATTTGTATATAAGCACTTGTGCGTTTTCTCAATAGGGTTGCCTTCACGTGTTGTGTGTCAATGGGACGTCCTTTTGTGTAACTGTTCCTCTCCAGCTCCCACCTGTACTTTACCAACTCCTTCCCTAGCCTCGATACTAGGATATAGAGCTACCCCTTTAATAAATTCATCCCTAAGGGATGTCTTCATCCGATCCAAGGCTCGCCCCCTGCCCTTAGTTTAAAAACCCCTCTACACATTTTTTAATTTGACATGCCAGCAGTCTAGTTTCATTTTGGTTTAGTGGGAGCCCATCCCTCCTGTAGAGTCTCCTCCTGCCACCAAAAGTTCTCCGGTTCCTAATAAACCTAAATATCTCCTTCATACTCCATCATCTCGTCCATGCATTGAGACCCTGCAGTTCTGCCTGTCTTCCTGGCCTTGTGCGTGTAACTGGAAGCATTTCAGAGAATACTACCATGGAGGTCCTGGACTCTAATCTCTTACCTAGCAGACTAACTTTGGCCTCCAGGAACACTGTCCTATCTTTCCTTGGGTCATTGATACCTACATGTACCACGACCATCAGCTCTTCCCCAGCCCTACTTGTAAGGCTCTCTAGATGTCTTGTGAGAACTACTACCTTTGCATGTAGTGGGCAATGCACCATGCGGTTCTCTTAGTTGTCACAAACCCATCTATATTTCTAATATTCAAACTCCCCATTACTATTACCTGTCTCTTCCTAATAACTGGGGTCACCCATCCATCGGTATCCTCAGTATCTGAGGATATCATGACATCATCTGGAAGGCGAGTCCCAACTGTGGGATCATTTCCCTCAGTTCCAGCATGATGGTTTCAAGCCCCAAGACTTTCATCTTCCTCAACAGCACAGGGCCTGTTAGACTGGAGGTGGGACTGCTCTACAGTGTCCCTAAAAGTCTCCTCTTTGTACATCTCTATCTCCCTTTGCTCCTCCAGTTAAGGCGCTCTAGCCTCCACACGCTGTGCTTTGTCTCTAAGGGCAGAGAGTTGCTTGTATCGCATGCACATATTCACCAGCTGCCCATGAGGCAGGTAAATTGCACATTGCGCTCTAATGGATATGCTACTTCATCCCATCACTCCAGCTTTCAAAGGGGCAGAAGCCATATATTGTTCTGCCTGTATTACTTCTCACTCACACACAGAATCCTGGTTCTCTTCCCTTCCTGGGACTAGCGCCATCCATGGGGAGGGCTCTGGGCTCTGCAGATTTGGAAATAGGCAGGTATTTAAAACAGCAGAGCTGTGTGCATGTCAGCAAGTCCCCCAGAGCACACAGATCCTGGGAACTCTTAGTTAGAGTCAATTCCCCCCACCTCCCCACATGTCTGCCTCTCCCAAGGAGGCTCAATGACCATGTGCCCCTTTGTTCACATTCCACTCCTCCGCTCCAGCACAGCGCAGGGCCAGGTTAAAATCAGGGAATGCCCTTTGTGACAGATACTCTACCAATACTCCTTGCATCCTGATCATGTTTGATTTCACCCCCTGAGCAGGATTTCCCATTCCCAAACCTGACCTGATCACCCAACTGGAACGAGGGGAAGAGCCGTGGGTCCTGGATCTCCAGGTCACAGAAGAAGGGGAGAGCCCGAGAGGCACCTGCACAGGTGAGGAGTCAAGGAAACTGACACAGAAACATCCGGCGAGTGAAGGAAAAAGCTGGGACTCCCAAAATGTGCTGTGAGTGAGAGCCGTCTGTTCTTCCCCATCTCACCCAGGTCAGGGCTGCAGTCAGCAGTTGTCGTATCATCAAGACAAATGTCAGTCATGGCTTCCAAGCCATCTTGTTAGCTGTTGGGAATTTCTTTCCTGACTTCACTTCCCTGGGAGTGTTGGGGTGGGATGTGGAGGCTGTATCCAATGTCTCCATCTCCTCAACAGTCACTGTGTTGTGTTTTCCCTCTGTGCTATTCCCCTTTCTGTCCTTTCTACCAGCCCAGCCAATGACTCCTGTCTGGATTCTCTCTCTCCCAGCAGGTGATATGACAGTGAGTAAGAACAAGGAGGAAATTCAGCAGCAGGAAGATCCTGAGCAAGTGAAACTGCAGGAGACGTTTCTGAGAAGAGCTGAAGGGAATTTTTCCCAGTGCTTGGAACAGGGCAAAGCCTGGGGAAATCGGTGCAGGTCTGAGAGCCAGCTGAGAAACTACTTCATTTTTTGGGTGGATGAATCCATTCAATATGGGGGAGGATGCAAAGATCCCAAGGAAACCACAGCCCCACAAACATATCACCAGGAACAGAAACCCTATAAACGCCTAGAGAATAGGAAAAAGTTCAGTGTGAGTAGAAACCTTGTTACATGTTGGAGAAACCACTCTGACGAGAAACCCTATAAATGCTTGGACTGTGGGAAAACCTTCAGTAAGAGCTCAGACCTTATTAAACACGGCAGAATGCACACAGGGGAACGACCTTATAAATGCCTGGACTGTGGGAAAACCTTCACTCAGAGCTCACACGTTATTACACACCAGAGGTTGCACACAGGAGAGAGACCTTATAAATGCCTTGAGTGCGGGAAAGGATTCAACGTGAGATCAAACCTTATTAAACATCAGCGAAACCACACGGGAGGGAAACCCCATATTTGCTTGGATTGTGGGAAATGTTTTAATCACAGCTCCTACCTTATTACGCATCAGAGACTGCACACGGGAGAGAGACCCTATAAATGTCTTGAGTGTGGGAAATGTTTCAATCAGAGCTCTAGTCTTATCACACATCTGAGAACCCACACGGGAAATAAACCCTATCCATGCCTCGACTGTGGGAAAAGCTTCAGTGTGAGATCACAACTTATTATTCATCAGAGAATCCACACAGGAGAGAGACCTCATAAATGCTTGGACTGTGGCAAAAGCTTCAGTCACAGCTCACACCTTACTAAACATCGGCGAATTCACACAGGAGAGAGACCCTATAAATGTCTTGAGTGTGGGAAAACTTTCAATCAGAGCTCACACCTTATTATGCATCAGAGAACCCACACGGGAGAGAGACATTATAAGTGCCTCGAATGTGGGAAAAGTTTTGTTCGGAGATCAGCCCTTATTACGCATCAGCGAATCCATACAGGAGAGAAACCCCATACGTGTTTGGACTGCGGGAAAAGTTTTAGTCAGAGATCAGCCCTTATTAGACATCAGAGAATCCATACGGGAGAGAAACCTCATACATGCCTCAACTGTGGGAAAAGATTCATTCAGAGATCACACCTTATCACCCATCAGACAATCCACAAGGGAGAGAGAACCCATAAATGTTTGGACTGTGGGAAAAGCTTCAATAACAGCTCCTACCTCACCAAACATCGGAGAATCCACAAGGGTGAGACACTCTAGAAACACTTCAATGGTAGAAAAGATTCAGTGGGAGCTCTCACATTTTTATACATCAAAGAATTCCCACAAGAAAAGACTTTTAAAAAGACTTTTAATAAAATTGGTACCTAAAATGCAGTGAAAACAAGAAAAAGAAATGACAGATTCGAGCCTGTGGAAGAGTTGAAAGTCACTGAGCAGAGGGTGGATGCGGTTCCAGGGTTCCTAGCCAATTGCTCCTTAGGAGCACAATTAGAATTGCCCCTCGCTAACATTAAAATCTCACTTCTCCAACAGTGTGATAAAAGAGCACCCAAGCTCTGAAAAATCCCACACACCTGGTCTTTCCCTACAGTAGCAGCACAGACTGTCCGGGATCCTGCTGCAGCAGGAAGAAGACCCAGGAGTACTTGTGGCACCTTAGAGACTAACAAATTTATTTGAGCATAAGCTTTCATGGGCTAAAACCCACTTCATCGGATGCATGCAGTGGAAAATACAGTAGGAAGATATATATATATATATATATATACACACACACACAGAATATGAAAAAATGGGTGTTACCATACACATTATAAAAGTGGTCCCCAACCTTTTTGTGGCCAGTAGCACGTTCATGTTTGCAGAAGAGTGTGGCGAGCACCAACAATTTTTCAAGGCTTATTTTGTATTTGTACATTAAATAATATGAAAAACATCATATTTAATATTACATAATATATGAATCCAGGGAGAAGCCGGAGACAAGCCGCGAGGACAGAGAACACCAGCACTTCCAGCCCCGGAGTTCTCTGTCCCCAGCAGGCGCGGGGCCGCAACTTCTCTCCAGCTTAAGCCCCTGGCCTCTGACTGCCCCCCAGGACCTCCTGCCCCTTATCCAGTCCTCCCCCCCCACCTCCTTACCATGCTGCTCAGAGCACCAGGACTGGCAGCCATGCCGTCCGGCCGGAACCAGCCATGCCACTGCGCAGTCTAGAGCACCAAGGCAGGCCAGCAGATCTCGCAGCCGCACTGCCCGGTAGGAGCTCACAGCCCTGCCATCCAGAGCACTGGCAGCGCAGTGAGCTTAGGCTGCGGGGGAGGGGGGACAGCAGGGGAGGGGCCACCTCTGATTTAGATGGGAAACGTTTTGAGTGACTCAGAACTTTCCCAGTTGTTTCCCTCCGACTCTGACATTTGCTTTGTCTCGGTCCCAGAGCGGATTGGTGGTTCTTTTTTTGCCAAGCGGGCTCCGGTGTTCTCGGTCCCAGGCAGGTGCGGGACCACGGCTTAAGCCGGAGAGAAGCCGCGACCCAGCGCCTGCCAGGGACCAAGAACACCAACGCCTGCAGCCCCAGAGTTCTCTGTCCCCATCAGGTGTGAGGCCACGGCTTCTCTCCCCTGCTAGGCACTAGGCGGGCACGCATAAATGCCCCGGCGGGCACCATGGTGCCCACGGGCACCACGTTGGGGACCACTGCATTATAAAAAGAGTAATCTGTTAAAGTGAGCTATTACCAGCAGGAAGGGCTGGGAGAACTTTTTGTTGTGGTAATCAAAATGGTCCATCTCTAGCAGTTGATGAGAAGGTGTGGAGCAGTGTGTAGGGGGGAAATAAACGTGGGGAAATAGTTTTACTTTGTGTAATGACCCATCCACTCCCAGTCTTTATTCAAGCCTAATTTAATGGTTTCCAGTTTGCAAATTAATTCCAATTCAGCAGTCTGTCGTTGGAGTCTGTTTTTGAAGTTTTTTTGTTGTAATATTGCGACTTTTAGGTCTGTAATCAAGTGACCAAGGAGATTGATGTGTTCTCCAATTGGTTTTTGAATGTTACTATTCTTGACGTCTGATCTGTGTCCATTTATTCTTTTGCGTAGAGACTGTCCGGTTTGGGCAATGTACATGGCACATTGGCAAATGTGCAGGTGAACAAGCCCCTGATGGCGTGGCTGATGTGATTAGGTCCTATGATGGTGTCCCCTGAATAGATATGTGGACAGAATTGGCAAGGGGCTTTGTTGCATGGATAGATTCCTGGGTTAGTATTTTTGTTGTGTGGTGTGGTTGCTGGTGAGTATTTGCTTCACGTTGGGGGGCTGTCTGTAAGCAAGGACTGGCCTGTCTCCCAAGACCTGTGAGAGTGATAGATGACCCTTCAGGATAGGTTGTAGATCCTTGATGATGCACTGGAGAGGTTTTAGTTGGGGGCTGAAGGTGATGGCTAGTGGCGTTCTGTTACTTTCTTTGTTGGGCCTGTCCTGTAGTAGGTGACTTCTGGATACTTTTCTGGCTCTTTCAGTCTTTTTCTTCACTTCAGCAGGAGGGTATTAGAGTTGTAAGAACGCTTGATAGAGATCTTGTGTGTGTGTGTGTGTATATATATATATATCTCTTCCTACTGTATTTTCCACTGCATGCATCCAATGAAGTGGGTTTTAGCCCACGAAAGCTTATGCTCAAATAAATTTGTTAGGTGCCACAAGTACTCCTGTTCTTTTTGCTGATACAGACTAACATGGCTACTACTCTGAAATCTGTCATTATGCTGCAGCAGGCTCCGTCTCCCAGCAGCTCACTGGGCATCTTGTAGGGTGTGCCTGATTGATTGACTTCCTGATTGGTGAAGGGGTAGAACTAGCTACTACATGACCCAGCAGCAGCTGGGGCTCGCTGGAAGCTCAGTGCGTTCCACGCTTGCAGCTGCATTTGGTCCTGCTTCTTGCTTTCTGCTTCTCACCAGTCTGCTCTTGAGCCCAGCTCCCTGCTTCAGTTCCTGTCCTTCTCCATCTTTGCAACCCCTGGCTCTGCTTCCTGAACATGCTTCCGGCTCACCCATTGACTCTGGCTTTCAGCTTTTGATCCCTGTCTTTCACCCTTGGCTCTCTGATGGATGTAGGGAACAGATATGCCTTTGAATGATTAATAGTTACTGGTTCTTTCTGGCCCTCAGAAAAATAGAAAAGGCCACCTCTGTTTATCCCAAAATAGGATCCACCTAAGAAGTAAAGACAACAAGAAAATGATTCATATCATATGACACACCTTGTCTAAGAACTCCTAGATCAGCCAAGGTTGGGATTTCCTCTCCCCAAGAATAGAAACTAAAATGTCTAAATCAGAGTACTGTTAATCAGCTAGGCAAGAATATCTCATCATTTGCTTATGTATATACCTCTTTCTCCCTCCCAGCCTAACTAAAAAGAACGCCAAGTTACCAAACTACCGTCACACCTTGCTTGCCTATGCAAAATGTTTTCACTCCAAAATATAAACTATACATTGTTTCCCTTGTAAATCAAATATACTGTGAATCATCTTTCATCCCAAATTAAAATCTGCACGTGTTTGCGTTGTGATTGTGACTCAGATCTACAGCCTTCTGTAGGTGGAAAATGTCTCTTGTTCTGTTGTATGTCCTAAATAAGGTGAAATGCTTATGTACAATCAAAGAATGTATGGAGTTATGTCCTCCAAATTTAGAAGAGTATAAAGGTTCTGTTGGGTTTCATTGTAAATGTTGCACTTAAGAATTGTTTGGCACAAGGAAGAAGAAATGTAAAAAGATATAAACCAGAGTATTTAGAGAGATTTGGGATATTAAGATATTAATATTAAGAGATATTAAGAGAAATTGGTTAAAAGGGGGTGTCGCAATCGATAGGCGGGCCTAATGATGAAATACAATCCTTGAAATGAATCAAATCTATAAAGCCTCTGATAAAAAAAAAAAGGATTGAAGAAATTTGTGATACACTGACGCCACCTACTGGATACCAATAGAAGCAGCAAAGGGAAAACCTAAGTGCTTACTTGACCTGAGTCCGATGGGAATGTGTGTGTGGCCGTTTTCTATGAGCCCTGAAATTACGGTATATAAACTGAAGTCACCACATGCTGAAGAGAGTTGACTGAACCCAACAAGAAAGTGAAAAATCCTAAGTATGACTCACTCCCGGATCAGACATGTGGAAAAAACTCTTCCTCCAGCCCAGGGTTATATGGATAAGAAAATGGTGAGATTTCATTTCAAGGACTGTATTTCACCTTCTGTTCTTTCATATAAATTACTGTGGGTTATCTTGCTGAGTCTGTGCTCTCTAATGAGACATCAAGTAACCATATTTTAACTTCTTTGTAAGCCCAAGCAAATTGGCATGTCAGATTGAAAAGAATTGCTTTTAGCAATTGTTTTTAATACTCTAAACTTGTCTCTTTCAGACCAGTCCAGTCAAACTGTACTAACCACATTCTTTAAAGTGCCTTGCAGACAAGTGCACCCTGAGAAGTGTGATAAATGTGTGTTAGGAATTTAGAATTGATGGTCACAAGTCAATGTAATCAGAAATCTTGGTACTTTGTTCTGTGAGAGAACTGCTGAGCCTCAACGCTAGCCTGTGAGAATTGCTTGCAAGACTGTACTGTGTGTGTCGTATACACCTAGCACTTTGGTTGTGTCTGCACTTTGGTGGCGAACTGCTGATTGTATATTGATGTGACTCTGGGTGAATTAATAAATTGTTGTTTGGTTGAGGAAAAGCATGTGCCCTGATGTGAGAAACACAGTTCAACTTAAAAGTGGACCTGAAAAGACCCCATCATTAAAACTAGTAAGCTAATGTTCCCTGGACTGAATACAAGGGATTCTGTTGGAGTCTATTATCTATAGGCCTAGTTTGTTAGGTTTCAGCTTTGAAATCTATCTGGCACCCTGGCAAATTTATAAATTGACTCCTTTTCATGCTTACAGCTCTGCTCTTGATGATGACCCTGGGTGCCCTGTGGTCCTGATTCTTGTCTCCAGCTTGATTCCAGTCTACCCTCCTGGCCTGGCCATCCCCATGGTTCTGACCATTAGACACAACCACCCACAACCTGGTTGTGATCCTGCCAGTTTGAGCCACCCAAGAGAGAAAGATCGGAGACCTGATTGGCTGTAGGAAATTTCACGGCTTCCTGAATCAGTACGGGTTCCTGTTCATACTACTACCCCTTTCATTTCCCAGTGACCAGGCCCAAGTGGGGTTCATTATCAGCCTATTAGTGGGGGAAGCCCTAGTCTGGGTGTTTCCCACCCTAGAACTTCCAGCCTCTTGCTAGGGCATCTTAAGGAATTCAGCTGAGACGTGGTGGCTGTCTTCAATGACCCAAATTGCACCCATTCTGTTGAGACCACACTTCGGGACTTACGCCAGGGGACTAGCTCTGTTACCAGGTGCGCTGTAGAATTCCAACCCTTAGCGGCTGGCACCAGATGGAATGAGGCAGCAGAACATTCCTATTTCCGATGCCAGGTAGAGCCCTCATCCGACCCAGTGGCTGTAGCCAAGCTGTGCATCACCGTCGATCACCTGGCTGATTGCTGACTAGAAAGTCCAATTTTCAACCCACACTGGCTGCCCAGCTTCAGCCCCGTCATACTGTCATAGTAAAGAACCAGCAGTGAGCCGCAGACGTATGCCTACATTGCGGGGAACTTGGGCACTTCATCCAGAGGTATCCCAATACGAATCACGTTCTGCTCTGGTCAGGAAAGTCCCCTTCTCTCAACCAGTACCCTAGCCATGATCAGTCAGCAAGCCACCGCTGACCAATTTCCTCTTACAACATCCTGCCATGTCTGAGATGAGGATTCCATGAAACTCAGGACATATTTTTGGACATAAATTTTGCTTGAATGTACAATATTCTCAAGCCCAGAGAGCGTCCAAGTATCAATACTGAGGGGGCAGCCTCAGGGACCGCCCGAGAAGCGGTCCCGGGAGCAGCCAGAGCAGCAGCCTAGGGGCAGCCCCAGAGACCATTGGGAGAGTGGTCTCTGGGGTCCTTTGAGCAGCGGGCCACTGGGGCCCATCAGCACCCACCGCTGGAGCAGGGCCCCCCAGGCTAGTGGGGCCCCAGGAACAGAGATTTAGTCATCATAGGTATTTACAGTAAAAGTCATGGGCAGGTCACAGGCTTCCATGATTTTTTGTTTATTGTCTGTGACCAATCCATGACTTTTACTAAAAATACCCATGATTAAATATTACTCGAAGGAGAGTGCTCTCACCACTGGGCCATGGGATCATCCAACGTTGGGCTCCCTCAATCTTTCCTGCTGAATGTTGGGTGCCTTTACAGAGTCCTTGGAAAAGGGGATGGGGCCCTTCCAGGCAGGTGCCCCAACCCCTGGGCTGCTGAGTCAATCTCTTGCTCTGGCCTAGTGAACATCTCCAGCTGAGCTGGGCAAAGAGGGGGCTTTGCTGAAGGTCTCTCCCCAGCACAGACCGTGCTCAGGGAGAAGCAGCTGTGCAGTTAGGGTTCCCAGATCCCGAAGGAGGAGGCAGGAGATTGTGACCCAGGCTGGAAAACAGAGAGAGATGGAGCCCAGCGTCCTCTTTCTGAGCAGGACCCAGACCCCTCTGGCCACAACAGCTACTGAATCAACTGCCCCCAACTCCGCTCTGCCGGACCCCTAACCCTGGAGGGATCCATTGTAGCTTGGGCTGAGCATGACATGGGTGCCAGTCAGTGAGTGGTGCTGAAACCCGCATTTCCCCAGGAAAAATTTTGGCCCTGGAGCCAACCCTAAGTGGGCAGAGCACCAAGACATCCTGAACCAGGCTGGCAGGAGCTTTGCCGCTGGCATCCAGGCTCTGGATGGGGACCAGCACTCAGTGGCCACAGGGGGGAGCCAGCTGGGTGAGGTGTACTTGGGATTCCTTGGGGCGGTGGGCAGACATGGGGGGGTTGCCTAGAGCTGCAGGGATGAGTGAATCCAGGCCTACAAATCACTGAATGAACCTGTTGCCGTGGCACTGACACCTCCAGGGCTGGTAGCCACGGATGGGGGTGTGTACCAGGTTTGTAGTCGAGGGACTCACACACTGAGTCTGACGGTGTCACCAAGAAACGTGTCCTGGGCAGCCTCTCTAGGACCAGGACCCCAACCCATCACCTTGGGTCCATGTAGACACCGGGGACTCCCTGTCTGGAACAACGCCCAGTCTCCATAGAAACCCCCCCTCTCCCCCCTCCCCGGGATCTGGTCTCCTTTCTGTCCCCCCACTAATCCTGTGGCTTCTATGCAGGGCACCTACATAGCGCTGGGAGAAGCTGCCCCTGCCCAGGGGAGGTGGAGCCGCAGGGGGATGCAACGCGCTGGGTTGATCTCTAGGACCGAGGAGCAGCCGGGAGGCGGCTCTGGGGCAGCGAGCGCTGGGCTCCGGCCCGCCAGCAGGAAGTGACTCGCAGCCGCTGCGGTGACTCAGGCTCCCAGCGAGATCCCCGAGCCCCGGCGGCTGGTGCTGGGAGCCCGGAGCCCTGGCTGCAGCCGGGAGAGGGGAATCTCCAGCAGGGCCCTTCCCGCTGCTCCCCAGGAGCCTCTCCCAGGCCAGGGCAGAGCCCCCAGCCCGGCCCGGCCCCGCCCCTGCCCCGGGGGGCCCCGCTCGGAGGGAAGGTGAGAGAGACCCGCCCCCCCCCCGGCACCCCCGGGCTGCAGGGGGAGGTTTGGCCCCAGGCTGCTCCCAGCGGAGCTGGCTGCGATTCCCGCCCGGGGCCCGGGAAAGCTGCCGCCAGCCCCGGTGGGTGCGGGGCGGGAGGTGCAGATAAGGGGGGATTGAGAGGGAATAGGGAGCGGCAGGATGGAGGCAGGGGGTGGCTGAAGGGAGGATGTGGCGATGCAGGGGAATCAGGGGAGGCTTATGGGGCGGATGGGAACAGGGCTGCAATAGAAGAAAACTCTGAGTGGTGGGGGGCGCTGCAGAGCAGACTGGCTGGGGAAGGGAGGGATTGGGGAGAAGGAGAGGGGGAGATACAAGAGCAGCTCCCCCACCCCATAAGGCAGGAGAGGGTGAGGGGCTGCCCCACCCTGCAGCCAGAGGGGAACTATTTTACCGCAACTAGTCAATGATGCTTTGGGGGTTGGTGGAGGCTTCTGCCCAAGGGCTCAGAAGCACCAAGGCAAATATCCAGCCCCCTCTTCCCCACACACTCTGCTCCCGATGTATTATTGAGTGTTGGGGGCTTCCCAGGGCCCTGGTCTGATTTCTGGGCAGGATTCAGATCTCAGCCACACTGGAGTCACTGCTGGCTCTGGCAGGGGGTGAGTGCGGATGGGCCAATGGGATCAGCCTCTGCCTGCCTGTTCCTGCCCCGGGTCTGTGTTGTTATAAAGTGGCTAAGGGTTCTCCCAGCATGGCAGAGTCCAGAGCGTCTGTCTGCAGGGAGGGAGCCTGGGGGGAACTGGGGTGTGATGTGGACTCAAGTCCGTTCTGTAACCTGCTTCTATCGCCCTGACAGGCTGAGGAATCAGGTCCACGTTTTGCTCCAAATCGGCCCATCATCCCGGGGACTGGAAAGAGAAATGGCTGTGATGGAGCCAGCTCAGGTAGGAGATATTCAGGGAGCTGCAGGGGGGTTGTTGTCAGGGCCCACTCCAGCTTTTTTGCAGCTCCAACCGGTGAAGAGAAAAAAAAGGAAAACCCGATTGAGCAGCCGCCGAAGAGGAAAGGGGAGTGAAGGACCTGCCACTGAAGTGCCCCTGAAGATGAAGCAAGGCACCGAAGGACCCGCTGCCGAAGTGCTGCCACAGCAGACCTGGATGTGCCACCCTAACAATGGACAGAGTGCTGCCCCTTTGTGTTGGCCGCCCCAGGCACCTGCTTCCTTCGCTGGTGCCTGGAGCCGCCTCTGGTTGTTGTGGAGGGGGCGGAGAAAGAAACACACAGGGGAGGTGGGGTGGGGACACAGGATGTTATAAACCTTCTGGGACACATTCAGCTTGGAACCTGATGTTCTGAACAGGTCCCTTGACGAGGAGGCGGTAGGGGGGAACATTCCCCCATTTCTGAACCAGGAAACACCCCCCCTGGGCAGGGCTGGGAAAACTGACCAGACTCCCAGTGCTTGAGCCTGACCCCACTGGCCAGAGGCTGCTGTGAAATACGCAGGGAAGCTGTCGAGATTCCTGTCCCTGTCCCTGTCCCTGTCTCAGAGCTGTGCTTCCCGTATCAACCTGTGGCTGGCAGGCGTGTGGGAAATGAGAAGACCTTGCCCTGCTCCGTGTGTTGGGGGAACAAGGAGCTGTCACCTTCTCCCACCCCCTGAAGCCTCCTGGCTGCTCTGAGCAGGGTGGGGGTGGGTTTCTGCTACTCTGGCTTTCCCAGAGCTTCCATTTTATTGACCTTTCTCCCCAACGAATTGTGGCTGGGGCAGCAGGTGCTGAGTGGGGGACTCTTGTTGTTTCAGATGCCGGTGACCTTCGAGGAGGTGGCTGTGTATTTCACCCAGGCGCAGGGGGCTCTGCTGGACCCCACTCAGAGAGCCCTCTACAGGGACGTCATGCAAGAGAACTACGAGACAGTGACCTCGCTGGGTAAGGGATTCCTGTCCCCTCAGTTATTAGAAGCCATGGGGTCTGCATGTCTGACTCTGGTCAGTTCTTCCCTGGTTAGTTGGATTGGGGGAGGAGGGTCACGTAGTCCCCAGCTCCAGTGTGAGAGAGACTTTCATCTTCATATCCCCTCTAGTGGGACAGAGGAATCAGAAATGTAAGAACATAACAGTTGCCTCAGTGTTCCCTCTCATTCCACTCAGAAGTGGGGAAAAATTAATTTTGTTATATGCACCAATATGGAGGTGACGTGTGACACATCTTGTGGCGGGGGTAGGGCCAAGAAGTTCAGAGTGTGGGAGGGGGCTCAGACCTGGGGCAGAGGGTGCAAAGCTATGAGGGCTCTGGCTGGGGGTGGAGGCTCTGAGGTTGGGCTGGGGATGAGGGGCTTAGGGCTAGGACAGAGGGTTGGGATGCAAGAGGGTGAGGACTCTGGCTGGAGGTGCGGGCTCCAGGGTGGGACCTGGAGTTATGGAGTCACTCGCACCTATTTTCCATTCCCAACTGCCATTAGTCAGATGTTCACCTCACTCCAGGCATGGGGTTGAGTTACTGACCATCTTGGCTAATAGCCCTAGCTGGACCTGTTCTCCGTGAAGTTTTCCAGTTCTTTTTTGATGCATCCAATGAAGTTGGTATTCATCCACAAAAGCTCATGCTCCAATACGTCTGTTAGTCTATAAGGTGCCACAAGACTCTTTGCTGCTTTTTTGAACCCAGTTATACTTTTTTGGCCATCACAACATCCGTCAACAATGAGTTCCACAGGCTAACTCTGCATTGTGTGACAAAATACTTCCTCCTCTGTGTATTAATCTGGTACAGAGGTTGAAGTTCAATCAGTAGCTCTGCTATTTCATATTTTAGTTCCTTCAGAACTCTGGGGCGAATACCACCTGAGCCTGGTTCCTTATTACTGTTTAATTTATCAGTTTGGTCTAAAACATCTTCTGGGATAAATATGGACTTCAAAGATGTCCCCCCAAAAGAATAACTCTGATATGAGTGTCTCCCTACACCTTCTGCAGTAAAGAACAATGCAAAAAATTCATTTATCTTCCTCACATTTATCTTCCTTCCACAAAACAGCTTTGTTTTCATAGAGTCTTTGTCATCTAGTGGCCCCACTACCTGTTCAGTAGGCTTCCTCTTTCACGTATCCTTAAAAACTAAATTACTGTTAATTTTTGCATCTTTAGCAAGTTGTTTCTCTAATTCTTTCTTGGCCTTGTACTTTTAGAATTAACTTGCCTGAGTTTGCGCTCCTTTCTATTATCCCTACCAGGATTCCCAAATTTGGAAGTGTTTTTTACCTCTAATGGCCTCTGTTTCTCTGCTGTTTAGCCATGGTGGCATTTTTTTTGGTCCTCCTAGTGCGTCTTTAAGTAGTCTCCATGTTGCTTGCAGGCATTTTACCCTGGGGAATGCTCTTTTTAATTTCTGTCTGTCTAGCATCTTCATTCTTGAGTAGTTTCCCTTGTTAAAGATAAATATTACTATGGTGGGTCCACATTATTGTTGACTCTCTCAAAGAATTCTAATAGATTGGTGAGGCATGATTTCTCTTTACAAAAGCTGTGTTGACTCTTCCCCAACATACTGTGTTCATCTATGTGTCTGTTAATTCTTTCCTTTACCATAGTTTCAACCAATTTGCCCTGTACTGAAGTTAGACTTTTTGGTGTTTTCCCTCCTGTAAGGATATTCAATTTAATTACATTATAGGTCACTTTTACTGAACGGTTCAGCTATATTACCACTTGGACCAGATCCTGTCCTCCACTTAGGACTAAATCAAGAATTGCCTCTCCGCTGGCAGGCTTGAGGACTAGCTGCTCCAAGAAGCAATATTTATGGCAGTGGTTCTCAAACATTTTTTTTGTGGACCATTTGAAAATTGCTGAAGGTCTCGGTGGACCATGTAATGATCTTTCCAAATGTTGATTGCACTATTAGCTATGAATAAAAGCACTATATAAAAAAACCCTTATTAATAATTAACTATCCCTCTTACGTGCATATTATCTGCACACAGAGCTCAGCTTTAAGATGCTGAACAAATCTGTGAGTCAACTAGAAATAGTCATGCTCTCATTCCAAATATTACTGCAGTATTTTCTGATACTGGAAAGGAGAGTAAAAGGCATTCGCTCAGGCTTATGCAATTTCTCTGAAATGTCCACTCTAAATTTGATTAATACTTCACCCACATAGAACGTTAAAAATAAGTAACATGACACAAAGAGCAAAAAAAAATCACAAACAAAGCAGTGACAAACACTGAAAATACAAAGTGAAGTAAAATATCAAGTGGTTGGTGCTGGGTATTCTGAATAATTGTTTAGGAGCCATGCTGTGCAAATACAGGAGAGCCGTGTAGAAACAGGCAAAGTTCTCCTGGTTGCACAGTGTGTGCGTCACCAACTCAAAAACTCACAGTGGACTCACTGAGATTTTATAGGCCCTGGGGAGCACATTAACTCATGGCTTGGAGTTTCCAGACAGATATCTGCTTCAAGAGCTTGCAAATAAGGTCTTGATCCTACAAAACACCTAGCAGCACCCCCACCAAACCTACTGTTGCTTGCTACCTAAGAGTCAATTGGAGTTCTCTTAGGCTTAGAGCAGTGGTTCCCAAACTTTTAACAACCCACGAACCCCTTTCACTAAAATGTCAAGTCTCGTGAACCTCTCCTAAAAATGTATATTTCCAGGGATTTTCTCCCTTACCTGAGCATAAATTATAAAAGCAGTGATCTTGGAAATATAAAATTTGGTTTTATGACATGCTCATTACACACTATTTATTATTAATTATTATTTATCATTACAATATTCTTATTAATTATGAAAATGGCAACACTCTTCCAAGATCTCACTTTTGTCGCTTGTATCACTTTGAATAAGCCTGTTATAAGACAAGGCTCCTATGTTTCATGAAAGAGTTTCAGATGTGAAACAGGTATTTAAGAGGCCAACTCAAAGAGTTCCTCCTACACAAGCAGTCAGGTCTTGAGCAGTCCAGGCAAACAACGCACGGTACAGCAAAGCTTAAACTTGTTCTTCATAATAATTTTAAAAAAATACTAGCTGCCTATTTAATTTTAAAAACAGTTTAAAAAAATAATTCTACCTCCCTTTCCATTTCTTATAAGGAGTCTTGAAGTTTAAATCTCAGTGTGATGGATGTGCTTGTTTTGATCTGCATAGCTCTTGGAAATCCTCAGGGTTTCGGGCTGCTGGCTTTGTGCTGCCCGGGGTCCCTAGGGACAGCTCTGTCTGCCATTAAGGAATTTTCCCCTGAGAATCCCCTGTAACATTTTGCAATCCCCCAGGGGTTCATGAACCCCAGTTTGGGAACCACTGGCGTAGAGAGAACTATCCGGGGACCAGCTGAACGAAGCTCACAATTTGAGAACCTCTGATTTATGGTGGCTGGAAATTTTCTCTCTGAATCACCCTGAGGTGACATGTATCCTGTCAATAGGAGGATGGATGAAATCACCCTTTATTTTTATATTTTCTACTGCTGTAGCATCTCTGACCTCCCTTAGCATATCACAGTCACTGTCACTATCTTGGTCAGGCGGTCAATAGCATATTCCTACCGCTATACTCCTATTATTCAAACATGCATTTTCTATGGATCATTTCCAGTTGGATTCATTTTAGATATTCACCCGATTTGACTCTGGTTTTTTTTATTTATCATGTAATAGCACCGCTGCCCCACCAGTTTGACCTACTCTGTTGTTCCTATATATTTTGTACCCTTGTGTTACTGTGTCCCATTGATTATCCTCGTTCCACCGCTTTTCTGGAACATCTGTTATATCAATAACCTTGTTTAACCCAGGCACTGTAGTTCAGCCATACTAATATTTGTAGACTTCAAACATTTGTATGTAAGCATACTTATATATTTGTGTGTAAGCATTTGTACCTTTTCTCAATATGCTTGCCTTCGTGTGTTATGTTTCAATAGGACATTTTTGTGCATTACTGTTCCTCTCTAGCTCCAGTCGGTACTTTACTAATTCCTTCCCTAGCCTCAGTACTAGGATATAGAGTCACCATGTCAGGGTTCCCTCCCCACTCTGAACTTTAGGGTGCAGATGTGGGGACCCGCATGAAGACCCCGTAAGCTTATGTCTACCAGCTTAGGTTAAAAACTCCCCTATTCCTTGGATTAAGTAACACTGCCACCACCAAGTGATTTAAACAGATATTTAGGGAGGGCCACTTGGAGCCCTACCTTCCCCAAATATCCCCCCAAGCCCTGACACCCTTTTTACTGGGTAGGCTTGAGAATACTCCCCCAAACCCCTACACCCCCTTTCCTGGGAAGGCTTGAGAAAAATATCCTCACAAATTGGTACAGGTGAACACAGACCCAAACCCTTGGAACTTAAAACAATAAAAAATCAATCAGGTTCTTAAAAGAAGAATTTTAATTAACAAAAAGGTAAAAGAATCACCTCTGTAAAATCGGGATGGTAAGTAGTTTATAGAATAACAAAAGACTCAAGAATATAGAGGATCTTCCCTCTAGGCAAAACCTTAAAGTTACAAATCCAGGGATAAGCCTCCCTCTAGACAAAACCTCCTTCTAGACCGGGAAAATCACCTGCCAAAATACAAGTAATTCCCTTATTATTACTTACTCATTCTAATGGAGTCGGATTGCTTGCCTTCTTGATCTGTCTCTGGCAAGCACACAGAACAGACAAAACAAAGACTTTTCCCCCTCCCCAGATTTGAAAGTGTCTTGTCCCCTTATTGGTCTTTTTGGTCAGGTGCCAGCCAGGTTACCTGAGCTTCTTAACTCTCTACAGGTAAAAGGATTTTGTGCCTCAGGCCAGGAGGGATTTTATAGCTCTGTATACAGGAAGGTGGTTACCCTTCCCTTTATATTTGTGACACACCCCTTTAATAAATTCAGCCTTAAGAGATGCTTCTGCCTGAACTGTTTCCTCCCCCGCACTTGCCCGCTTTTCCCCAGCCCTTAGTTTGAAAAACCCTCTACCACCATTGTAATTTGCCATGCCAGCAGTCTGGTTTCATTTTCATTTCGTGGGAGCCCATCCATTTTATAGAGTCTCTTCCTTCCCCGGTTCATAATAAAGCTAAATCCCTCCTTCCTACGCCATCATCTGTTGAGTCCCCGCAGTTCTGCCTGTCTTCCTGGCCTTGCGCGTGGAACTAAAAGCATTTCAGAGAATGAATTCTAATCTCTTACCTATCAGACTACCTTTGGCCTCTATGAACCCTATCCTAACATTCCTTTGTGTCACTGATACCTACATGTACCGACCAGCACTGCCTGTAAGTCTCTCTAGATGTGTTGTCCCCCAGAGCACACAGATCCTGGGACATCTCCCCACATGTCTGCCTCTCCCAAGGGAGCTCAGTGATCCTGTCCCCCATCTGTTTGCATTCCACATCCCCACCCCTTCCAGCGCAGCTCAGGGTCAGGTTAAACTCAGGGAATGCCTTTTGTGACAGATGCTCTGTCAATGCTACATGCACCCTGATCTGGTCTGATTTCACCCTCTGTGCAGGATTCCCCATTCCCAAACCTGAGCTCATCTCCTGGCTGGAACGAGGGGAAGAGCCGTGGGTCCCAGATCTCCAGGTCACGAAGGAAAGACAGAGCCCGAGAGGCACTCGCACAGGTGAGGGGTCAGCGAAACTGAGACAGAAACATCTGGCGAGTGAAGGAAAAACTGGGACTCCCAAAATGTGCGGTGAGTGAGAGCCCTCAGTTCTGGTGTCATATCATCCCAGCAAATGCCAGTCAGGGCTTCCCACTCATCCTGTTAGCTGTTGGGAATTTCCTCACTGGCTTTATTTACCTGGGAGTGTTTGGGTGGGATGTGGAGGCGGAATCCAACATCTCCCAACAGTCACTGTGTTGTGTTTTCCCTCTTCGCTATTCCCCTTTCTGTCCTTTCTCCCCGGCACAGGCAGTGACTCCTGGGTTCTCTCTCTCCCAGCAGATGATAGGACAGTGAGTGAGAACAAGGAGGAGAATCGGCAGCAGGAAGGTCCTGGGAAAGTGGAACCGCAGGAGACGTGTTTGAGAAGAGCTGAAGGGAATTTTTCCCAGGACTTGGAACAGGGAAAAGTCTGGGGAGATCGACACAGATCGGAGATGCAGGTGGGAAATTACCCCAGGAGGAAACTGGATGAATCCATTCAATATGGGGCAACATGCAAAGATCCCAAGGAAACTACAGCCCAGCAGACATATCACAGGGAAGAGAAACCCTATAAACGCCTAGAGAGTAGGAAGAGATTCAATGTGAGTAGAAACCTTGTTACACTTCAGAGAAATCACTCAGGCGAGAAACCGTATAAATGCTTGGACTGTGGGAAAACCTTCAGTAAGAGCTCAGGCCTTGTTAAACACGGCAGAATGCACATGGTGGAGCGACCTTATAAATGCCTGGACTGTGGGAAAACCTTCATTCAGAGCTCAGATCTTCTTATACACCAGAGGCTGCACACAGGAGAGAGACCTTATAATTGCCTCGAGTGTGGGAAAAGATTCAACGTGAGATCAAACCTTATTAAACATCGGCAAAAACACACAGGAGAGAAACCCCATATTTGCTTGGATTGCGGGAAGTGTTTCAATCACAGCTCCTACCTTATTACGCATCAGAGACTGCACACGGGAGAGAGACCCTATAAATGTCTAGAGTGTGGGAAAAGCTTCAGTAACAGTGCACACCTTATTAAACATCGCCGAATTCACACTGGAGAGAGACCGTATAAATGTCTTGAGTGCAGGAAAAGTTTCAATCAGAGCTCACACCTTACTGTACATCAGAGAACGCACACGGGACAAAAACCCCATACATGTTTGGACTGTGGGAAGAGTTTTAGTCAGAGATCGGTCCTTCTTAGACATCAGAGAATCCATACAGGAGAGAAACCCTATACGTGTTTGGACTGTGGGAAAAGTTTTAGTCAGAGATCATCCCTTCTTACGCATCAGAGAATCCATACGGGAGAGAAACCCCATACGTGTTTGGACTGTGGGAAAAGATTCATTCAGAAATCACACCTTACTACACATCAGACAATTCACGTAGGAGAGAAAACCCATAAATGTTTGGACTGTGGGAAAAGCTTCAGTAACAGCTCCTACCTCACTAAACACCGGAGAATCCACAAGAGTGGGATACCCTAGAAATACACCAGTGGTGGAAAAAGATTCAGTGGGAACTCACACATCAGAGAATTCCCACAAGAAGGAGAGATTTTTGACTTTTTAAAAGACCTTTAATAAAATTGGTACACGAAACGCAGTGAAAACAGGAAAAATAAATGATGGATTTGAACCCATAGAAGAGTTGATAGTCACTGAGCAGACAGTGGATGCAGTTCCAGGATTCCTAGCTAATGGCTCGTTAGGAGCACAATTAAAATTGCCCCCTGCCAACATGAAAATCTCACTTCTCCAACAATGTGCTAAAAGAGCACCCAAGCTCCGAAAAATCCCCCACATCTGGTCTTTCCCTACAGTAGCAGCAGACTGTCTGTGATCCCAGTGCAGCAGGGTCCGCCTCCCAGCAGCTCACTGGGCATCTGGTACGGTGTGCCTGATTGATTGCACTTCCTGATTGGTGAAGGGGTGGAGCTAGCTACTACATGACCCAGCAGCAGCCAGAGTTTGCTAGAGGCTCGGTGTCCCATGTCTGTAGCAGCATTTGGTCCTGCTTCTTGCTTTCTGCTTCTACTTTTCCACACTCTGCTCCTGTGCTCAGTTGCCTGCAGTTAGAATCATAGAATATCAGGTTGGAAGGGACCTCAGGAGGTCATCTAGTCCAACCCCCTGATCAAAGCAGGACAACCCCAACTAAATCCCAGCCAGGGCTTTGTCAAACCAGGCCTTAAAAACCTCTATGGAAGGAGATTCTACCATCTCCCTAGGTAACCCATTCCAGTGCTTCACCACCCTCCTAGTGAAATACTGTTTCTTAATATCCAACCTAGACCTCCCCCACTGCAACTTGAGACCATTGCTCCTTGTTTTGTCATGTGCCACCACTGAGGACAGCCAAGCTCCATCCTCTTTGGAACCTTCCTTCTGGTACTTGAAGGTGTTACGTTGCACTCCATATTCTTTATGGAAATACGCATATGAATATGAATGTGACATAACTGGAATAGGCTTTATGCAAAATGTGTTAGTGACATACCATTGGAAAGGTTATAATCTGCTGAATGTGTTCATCCTCTTTGTATGCATATATCATTCCTATATCTGAAGTTAGAAATATGAAGTAGAAATCTAAGGTCCTATTGTAGTTATGTTAAGTGAGGGCCATTAATGGTACTTCAGAAACTTGATGACTCTTAAGCAAGAAACAACGGGCTGTGAATGGATTTGTATCCCTGTAAGTCTGTGGGACGCCTGTGAGGAGGAAGGGCGATGTGAAGACGTGTCTGTGTCACCTGATGCTAGAATCCATCTAGAATTTGATATTTTTCCACAAGGCTGGGGGAGGATGTTTAAACAAAGACACCAAAGATTCCTGCCTTTGGCCAAATCTATATAAGGGTGTGAAGCAAGACAGCGAGAGGGTCGTGAGGAGACCCCTGCTTACCACCCAAGATGTCTGCTGGAACTAAGAGAGACTGAACAGGGGCAAGGATTGGGCCTGGACTAGAAATGAGTCTAGTCTATGAAAGCAGCTTATTGGAACATCTTTGATGGTGAGATATTACATGTAACCAGTTTCTTAGTGTATGAAGCTTAGCCTGGTGTGTTTGTTTCAATTTGCTTAGTAACCTGCATTGTTCTGTCTGTTATCTCTTCTGATCACTTAAATCAGAGGTGGGCAAACTACGGCCCACGGGCCACATCTGGCCCGTGGGACTGTCCTGCCCTGCTCCTGAGCTCCTGGCCGGGGAGGCCCCTCCCCTGCTGTCCCCCCTCCCCCGCAGCCTCAGCTCAGTGCATTGCCAGTGCTCTGGCCTGCTGCTCCTGCCGGGCAGTGCAGCAGTGTGGTTGGCTCTGGCATGGTAAGGGGGTGGGGAGCAGGGGATTCCAGTGAGCAGTCAGGGGACAGGGAGCAGGGGTTGGTTGGAGGGGGTGGAGGTTTTAGGGGGGCAGTCAGGGAATGGGGAACAGGGGGACTGGATAGGCATGGGAGTCCAGGGGGTGGGGGTGTGGATAGGGGTCAGCGCAGTCAGGGGACAGGGAGCAGGGGTTGGTTGGAGGGGGTGGAGGTTTTAGGGGGGCAGTCAGGGAATGGGGAACAGGGGGACTGGATAGGCATGGGAGTCCAGGGGGTGGGGGTGTGGATAGGGGTCAGCGCAGTCAGGGGACAGGGAGCAGAGGGGTTGGATGGGTCGGGGGTTCTGCGGGAGGGGCAGTCAGAAGACAGGGAGCAGGGGGTGCTTGGATAGGCCTGGGAGTCCCAAGGGGCCTGTCGGGGTGGGGATGTGGATAGGAGTTGGGGCAGTCAAGGAACAGGGAGCAGGGGGAGGTTGGATGGGGTGGAGGTTTGGGGGGGTCGGGATGGGGAAGGGGGTTTGGATCAGTGTGGGAGTCCCAGGGGGCCTGTCAGGGGGCATGGGTGTGGATAGGGGTCGGGGCAGTTAGGGGACAGGGAAAAGGGGATGTTGGATAGGGGGTGAGGTCCCAGGGGGACAGTTAGAGGAGGGGTGCAGTCAGGGGACAAGAAGCAAGAGGGACTGGGTCATGGATT
The DNA here is from genome assembly GCF_003597395.2 of Chelonoidis abingdonii. Taxonomy (NCBI): domain Eukaryota; kingdom Metazoa; phylum Chordata; order Testudines; family Testudinidae; genus Chelonoidis; species Chelonoidis abingdonii. Next base: position 8,103,051 of record NC_133780.1, on the reverse strand, counting down.
CTGAGGGAGGCAATCAGGGCAGGAAGTGGGAGGGGTGAATAGAGGATGGGGATCCCATTTGGGGAGGCACAGCCTTCCCCACCTGGCCCTCCATATAGTTTGCAACCCCGATGTGGCCCTCGGGCCAAAAAGTTTGTCCAGCCCTGACTTAAATCCTACCTTTTATACTTAATAAAATCACTTTTGTTTATTAATAAACCCAGTGTAAGTAATTGTTACCTGGGGAGTAAACAATCTGTGCATGTCTTTCTTCACTTCGAGAACGAGGGTGAATAATGTGAACTTATACTGTATAAAACTTTATACAGTGTAAGATGGATTTATCTGGGGTTCAGGTCCCATTGGGGCTGTGCACTGGGACACGAGGTAAGTCCCTTTAATTGAGTCACCCCAGAGGTGAGCTGATTTCAGTGTCGGTATTCTGCATGGGGTGTGGCCCTATCTCTGTGTCTGTGCTGGAGGAGGCCTGGAGGGTCTGGCTCAGCAAGGCAGAGGCAAGGGGTGCCCATGGTTGCAGAAGGGTTAGGCTCAGTGGTGTCTCAGTGCATCAAGTGACAGTCCCAAGGGGGTCACTATGAGAGAACCCATCACAAAAGGCAGCTATCAAATCCCCCCTCACTCTTCTCTTCTGCAGACCAAATAAGCCCAGTTCTCTCAGCCTCGTAAGTCGTGTGCCTCAGCCCCCTGATCATTTTCGTTGTCCTCCACTGGCTCTCTCCAGTTTGTGCACATCCTTTCTGGGGCGGGAGGGGGCAAACTTGGATGCAGTACTCCAGATGTGGCCTCACCAGTGCCGAATAGAGGGAAGTAATCAGTTCCCTCAATCTGCTGGCAACGATCCTACTAATGCAGCCCAATATGCCGTTAGCCTTCTTGGCAACAAGGGCACACTGCTGACTCATATCCAGCCTCTCATCCACTTTAATCCCCGGTCCTTTTCTGCAGAACTGCCGCTTAGCCACTTATCCTTGTTGAACCTCCAGTTTGTCTAGTTCATTGCAGCCCCTGCCTCTGCTTTCTGACCATGCTTCCGGTTCACCCATTGACTCTGGCTTTCAGCTTTCACCCTTGGCTCTGTGATGGATGTAGGGAACAGATATGTCTTTGAATGATTAATAGCTACTGATTCTTTCTGGCTCCCCAAAAGTAGAAAAATTGTCCACCTCTGTTTATCCCAAAATAGGATCCACCCACGAAGAAAAGACGACAAGAAAATGGTTCATATTATATGAGACAACTTGTCTAAGAACGCAAAGATCAGCCAAGGTTGGGAGTTCCTTTCACTAGAAATAGAAACTGAAATATCTAAATGAGACTATTTTTAATCTCCAAGATGAGAATATTTCATAGTTTGCTTCTGTATAAACCTCTTTCTCCGTCCCAACCTAGCTAAAAGGAACTCCAATTTACCAAGCTACGGTCACACCCTGCTTGCCTATGCAAAGTGTTTTCACCTGAAAGTATAAACTGTACATCATTTTCCTAAATTAAATAGACTGTGAATCATCTTTTTCCCCCCCAACTTAAAATCCGCACCTTTGTTTGCGTTGTGATTGTGACTCAGATCTACATCCTTCCATATGTGGAAAATGTCTCTTGTTCTGTTGTATGTCCTAAATAAGGTGAAATGATTATGTACAATCAAAGAATGTATGGAGTATGTCCTCCAAATTTAGAAGAGTATACAGGTTTTGTTGGTTTTCACGGTAAATGTTGCACTCTAGGAATCATCTGGCACAAGGAAGAAGAAATGTAAAAAGATATAAACCAGAGTATCACTTTGGGATATTAAGAGAAATTGCTTAAAAGGAGGTGTCCCAATCGATAGGAAGGGCTAATGATGAAATACAATTCCTGAAACGAATCAACTGTATAAATCTGCTGATAAAAAAGGATTGAGGAAATTCATGATACACCAATGCCATCTCCTGGATACCAATGGAAGCAGCAAATTTAAAACCTAAGCGCTCATTTGACCTGAGTCCCGTTGGAATAAGTTTTGTGTGGCCCATTTCCCAGTGGTGCTGGAACAACTTTTAGGGTGCGGGTGCTGTGTACCCCCCTTACCCCGTCTGTACCCTTCACCACCCCAGGCTGGGGCCATAGCTAGAGGTAGCTCTAGAGCCTGCGGGCAGAGGTGGGACCCTGGGTGGCTGAGGAACCCCAGAGGTTGGCAGTGGATCCCCCAGGGCTGGTGGCCTGGACCCTGGGAGCTGGCAGAGCCCATGGGGTCGGGGGGTGGCCCCTACTTCCCATGCTTATGCCCTTTCCTGTGGGAGTTTGGAGCCAGTGCTCAGGGCGGGGGCAGCGGGCAGAGCCGTAAGCATGGAAAGAAGTCAATATATGAATTTGCCAGGGTGCCAGATAGATTTCAAAGCTGAAACCTAACAATCCCTGGGGGCAGGGGACAGACGTGAGGGGGGGGGTTGCCTAGAGCCCCAGGGATGGGTGAATCGGGGCCTACAAAGCACTGAATGAACCTGCTGCCATGCCACTGACAGCTCCCTGACCTGAGAGCCAGGGGACCCAAGCTGGTAGCTCCGGCCCAGGGCTGGTAGCCGTGGATGGGGGTGTGGAGACAAGAGACCAGCTCAGGCAAAGGGCTCCGTGTACCGCTTTTATACCAGAACGAATCACACACGGAGACAGTGTCACTGAGCAACGTGCCTGGGCAGCCTCTCCAGGACCAGGCAGGACCCATCACTCCTGTGAACCTGATGATATGGGGGACTCTCTGGAACAATGCCCAGTCTCCACAGAAACCCCCCTTTCCTGGGATCTGCCCCCCTCCTTTCTGTCCCCATTGACCCTTTGGCTTCTAGGCAGGGCACCTACATAGCGCTGGGAGAAGCGGCCCTGCCCAGGGGAGGTGGAGCCCCAGGGGGATGCAACGCGCTGGGTTGATCGCTAGGACCCAGGAGCAGCCGGGAGGCGGCTCTGTCGGGGGGCAGCGAGCGCTGGGCTCCGGCCCGGCAGCAGGAAGTGACTCGCAGCCGCTGCGGTGACTCTGGCTCCCAGCGAGATCCCCGAGCCCCGGCGGCTGGTGCTGGGAGCCCGGAGCCCTGGCTGCAGCCGGGAGAGGGGAATCTCCAGCAGGGCCCTTCCCGCTGCTCCCCAGGAGCCTCTCCCAGGCCAGGGCAGAGCCCCCAGCCCGGCCCGGCCCCTGCCCCGGGGGGCCCCGCTCGGAGGGAAGGTGAGAGAGACCCCCCCCCCCGGGCTGCAGCGGGGGGTTGGCCCCAGGCTGCTCCCAGCGGAGCTGGCTGCGATTCCCGCCCGGCACTGCGAGAACCGCTTTCTGCAGTAGGAATTTTTCTGACCCCGGTTAAAAGCCCGTCCCAGAATCTTTAAGCCAACTAAGGGCAGGGTGAAGGGCAGTGGCTTCAGCAGATGTTACTGAGCATGCTCAGTACACGCTAGGGAGCAAACCCCTGCAGGGAGCAGTTTCTTGCACTGCTGGCTGGAACAGAGGGAAATTCGGAGTGGGGGGATGCTGAGAAGGAAAGCGGAGGGGGGTGTTGGGAAGCAGACGGAGGGAAAGGCAGAGCCAAGCGGCAGGGAGAAGAGAAGGGGGAGGGGAGAGACACAAGGTAACTCCCCCGCCCCATGGGGAAGGAGATGGGGAGGGGCTGCCCTGCCCAGCAGCCAGAGGGGAATTTTTCCCCCTAGAACCGGTCAAACCAGCAGTGGGGCTTGGGGGGCAGGGGACTATCCCCTCAGGGTTCAGAAGCTACAAGGCAAATCTCCAACTCCCTCTCCCCCCTGCTCCCAGTGTATTATTTTCAGACACACCCATGCTGGTGGGGTTTGTGTCTCCAGAGTGTTGGGCCTGCCCAGGGCCCTGGTCTGATTTCTGGGCAGGATTCAAATCTCAGCCACACCAGAGTCAGACCGGAGTCACTGCTGGCTCAGGCAGGGGATGAGTGTGGATGGGGCAATGGAATCGACCTCTGCCTGTTCCTGGGGGCTGCAGGGGCAGGACAGGGAGGCTCAGGCACTAGCTGCTGATAGTAGAGGACTCCTGTTCTGGCTGAGGGAGAGGAGGAGGCTGGTGCGTGTCTCTCTCTGCTCCTGATATTAGAGCCCTTGAGTTGAGCTGCCTGGGTCAGGTGCTGCTTCCTCTTCTGCCTGAGATTCCAGACTATGGAACTGCTGCTCCTCAGCTGGGGCTGTGCCATGGACAGACCTTCATTGAAGTCCCCTCCTCTGTGCCCAGCACTGGTGGGGACTTTCACTGTGCCTGGAACCAGCCCCTGGGGCAGCCCCGGGCTCTGCCTACACCAGTCCCTGAGCCGCAGCCTGCAGGGAATGGGGAGACCTGGGGGAAAGGGCTGGGGCTGGGCAGAACAGTGACTCTGCACAAAGGGCCCCGTTCAGGGACCTGCTGGTGAGTTTGTACCGAAGGGGGAGGGGCTCCCTATGGGTCTGCGGGTCCCAGAGCTGCTGCCCTCAGTGACACAGCCACTTAGCAGTTGCAGCAACCACATCTCTACTGGAGAGGAAACACCGGTGTACATGGGCCAGTAACCAGTTTAACCAGGCAGAGGGGAGGGGAGAGGAGTGGAGACACTGAATAAGTCAGAGCTAGGTTCCCAGATCCATTCCCTGCATCACCCTGTGGAGACAAGGTCAGTCAGGTAATATCGTGTGTTGGAGCAACTTCTGTGGGTGAGAGAGACGTGCTTTCGAGCCACACAGCTCTTCTGCAGGGCTGGGAAAGGTACTCAGAGGGTCACAGCTAAATACAGGATGGAACAGATTGTTTACCATAAGTAGGCAACACATACTCTAAGGCAGGGGTAGTCAGTCAGCGAACTGCAGGCCAAATCCAGACCACGGGACACTTTTGAACAGACTCTGAAATCTCTATTATTACTAGCGTTCTTGTTGTTTTTGTATTATTTCCTCTGCAGTCCGGCCCTTGACTGGACCTTGACCAAGAAATTTGGACCTTGACCAAGGATATTAAGTTGTTTTTAGTCTAAGGGACCATTCAAAGAGAAGAGGCCTGTTAACACAGGACAAAAAGGGGGCGGGGGAATTAGTGGGTTGCAGATTATTGTAATCAGCCAATAATCCAATGTCTTTATGAAGACTGCAAAGAGTCCTGTGGCATCTTACTGACCAACAGACGTATTGGAGCATGAGCTTTCACGTCATCGGATGCATGTGACGTGTGGGTATTCACCCATGAAAGCTCATGCTCCAGTACGTCTGTTAGTCTGTAAGGTGCCACAGGATTCTTTGCTGCTTTTACAGATCCAGACTAACACGGCTACCCCTCTGATACTTTATGAAGACTGTGACTTTTATTGTCTATTGGGGTTATGAATTTAAGCTCCCAGGTATCTTTTGAAGAGGTTATGCAGGTTTCTGTTGAGGATGAGGGCTGAGAAGTCAGATATGGAGTGATCATTCTGTGACAGGTTTTCACCCACTGGTGATAGGGTGTTTTTGTCTTTTATCACATTTAGTGTGAGTTCATTCAAGAGTGTAGTGATTGTCTTGGTTCACCCACATAGTAGTTGGAGCATTGATGCACTGGATAAGGTGCATGTGCACCCCATGTTGTGATAGGCATGTGTAGGACCCATGGATCTTGAAAGCTGTGTTGGCGGGAGATGTTGATCACTGTAGCAGCGGAGATATGGCTGCAGGTTTTGCATCTGTTGTTTTGGCAAGGTCTGGTGCTTCTTTTAATTGCTGCGATTGACTTCCCAGGGACTGTGGTAAGGAGGAAAGAGAGGAAAAACTAGTTTGTGTGTCTGCTGAGTCACCACTCTGCTGGGGGGACCCACTGCCTTGGAGATAAAATCAGTGAATCCACCAAAGTAGCTTCTCTGTTTCTGATTTTTTTTTTTTAGTGTTTGGCTCAGAGATTCTGTATAGTCGATTGCTTGACCGCCCTTTGGTTCGTTCTGAAATGCATGCGAGGGTTATTTGTCTCTTCCCTTGAGACAAATAACCAAGACCCGTCAGGTTGGTTGCTCTAAGCCAATGATAATATAGTACAGGGGAAAAAAGGGTTCTGCACAATACCAGTCTCCGGGAAGTCGTCAAATGCAGCGCTGTTACGTTCACCTTACACACAAGGTATGCAGAGTGACAACTCTAATGCCATCTCTTTATACATGAGTAGAGGTAAATGTACACAGTACATCAGGGGTTCTCAACTTTTCTCTTTCTGAGCCCCTCCCATGTTATAAAAACTCCACAGCCAACCTGTGCCACAACTACTGTTTTTCTACATATAAAGGCCAGGGCTGGCGCTAGTGGGTAGCAAGCCAGAAAATTACCTGGAGTCTCACACCAGAGGGGCCCCTGCAAAGTGAAGTAGTTCAGGTTTTGGCTTCAGCCCTGGATGGCAGGTCTCAAGGCCCCAAGTTTTAGCACCATGCAGCACAGCTTTGGCTTTCTGCCCTGGGCCCCAGCAAGTCTCTGCTTGTCGGCCCCCCTGAAACCTACTTGCAGACCCCTGGTTGGGAACTGCTGCTGCACATCATCTGAAATGAGACTGAACCAATCAGCTTTTTACCTTGTGTAGATGAGCAGACTTACCCCTGCAGTGCCTCCTGCTGGTGACTTCTGGGAATTAGCTCGATTCAGCTTCAGAACGCCCACTGCAGACCACTGATTGGCCTGTCCTCTGGCCCCCATGTCCCTCCCTGGACCCAGTGCCCTTTTACATGGGGGTGCTGCCCCCTGGCAATAACCCCTTTCTCTCAGGGTCTCCCCTCCCTGGGAAACCCCCACCCTCTACCTCCACCTCGCCTCAGTATATGGCTACTGCCAGTCATCATCTAGCCCCACACCCTGGGGCAGACTGCAGTATCAGCCTACTCATCACTGGCAAGGTAGGGTTTGGAACTGCTGCCTTTGCCTACCCCTGGGCTGCTCTCTGCAACCCCCAGTACCTGTTGGCCTTGTGCTGGGCCGCAGCCTGGGGCTTTCCAGGCTGGAGCTCCCCAGCTCCTCTGCCTTTCCCCAGCCCTGCTTCACTCAGGTACCCTGTGTCCAGCTCCCTGCAGCCAGGCACCTCTCCCTTGAGGGGAGGGATAGCTCAGTGTTTTGAGCATTGGCCTGCTAAACCCAGGGTTGTGAGTTCAATCCTTGAGGGGGACCACTTAGGGACCCAGGGCAAAAATCAGTACGTGGTCCTGCTAGTGAAGGCGGGGGGTTCAACTCAATAACCTTTTGAGGTCCCTTCCAGTTCTAGGTGATAAGTATATTCCCTATTATTATTATTATAGCTAGAGAGAGACTGTTTGCTCCTGGCCTCTTTATACAGGCCAGCTGTGGCCTGATTGGGGCATGGCCCAGCTGCAGCCACTTCCCAATCAGCCCAGCTTAGGCCTGGTCTACACTACGCTGTTAAACCGATTTTAACAACGTTAAATCGATTTAACGCTGCACCCATCCACACTACACTGCTCTTTATATCGATTTAAAGGGCTCTTTAAATCGATTTCTGTACTCCTACAAAACGAGAGGAGTAATGCTAAAATCGATATTACTATATCGGAATAGTGTTAGTGTGGACGGAAATCGACATTATTGGCCTCATTATTTTACAGTAGCTACCCACAGTGCACCGCTCCAGAAATTGATGCTAGCCTCGGACCATGGACGCACACCACCGAATTAATGTGCCTAGTGTGGACACGCACAATCGACTTTATAATATCTGTTTTATAAAATTGGTTCAAGCTAATTCGTATTTATCCTGTAGTGTAGACGTAGCCTTAGTAGCTCCCAGCCACAACCTTCCCCCAGGGCTGTTTTAAGCCCTTCAGGCAGGAGCAGGGTAAGCACCCTGCTGCACCTTGTTTTTCTGGTACCATGGTGGACCCTTTACCTCATGATTTCCAAGTACCACAGGGCGTGAAGGCATCTCCTAGGTTTACAGGTAAAACCATTGTATGTCTTGTTCTCTTCCCTTGAGACATTCTAGTATAGACCGGTGAGAATGACTTCCTACCTGTTGCTACTGTAAAATTTTCAAAGATCCTACTCCTGACAGTTTTCCAAATACTTCAGCTAACGCAGTTTTCTGGGCTACTTGACATGGGTGAACAGAATTATGGGGAGGGTGTAATAGATTAAGTGAAGATACCTCCTGGGTCTTTATTGAAATTATTCCTAGCATATATGTATTGGTTAACAACAGCCACATTGCACTTCAAATTGTTCCATATTCCCACGGGAGAGGCAAGGGAAATGGCTGTGATGGAGCCAGCTCAGGTCGGGTATTTTCAGGGAACTGCAGGGGGGTTGTTGGGGAGGGGGAGGGGCAGGAAACACAGGGTGAGGCAAGGAGGGGACAGGGTGTGAAAAACCTGCTGGGACACATTTAACTTGGAGATGATTTTCTGAACAGGCCCATTGGCTGGGGTGTATGGAAACGTTCCCCCATTTCTGAACTAGGAAACACCCCCCTGGGCAGGGCTGGGAAAACTGACCAGACTCCCAGGGCTGGACCCTGACCCCACTGGCAAGAGGCTGCTGTGAAGTACTAGGGAAGCTGTCGGGATTCCTGTCCCTCTCCCTGTCTCAGAGCTCTGGTTCCCGTATCAGCCTGTGGCTGGCAGGTGTGTGGGAAATGCAAAGACCCTGCCCTGCTCCATGTGCTGGGGAGGACAAGGAACTCTCACCTTCTCCCACCCTCTGAAGCCTCCTGGCTGCTCTGAGCGAGGTGGGGGTGGGATTCTGCTTTTCTGTGCCTCCTTCCCCATGACTAGTGGGATTGTGGTTGGGGCAGCAGGTGGTGAGTGGGGGACTCTGGTTGTTTCAGATGCCGGTGACCTTCGAGGAGGTGGCTGTGTATTTCACCCAGGGGCAGGGGACTCTGCTGGACCCTGCTCAGAGAGCCCTCTACAGGGACGTCATGCAGGAGAACTATGAGTCGGTGACCTCGCTGGGTAAGGAATTCCCGTCCCCTCGGTTATTAGAAGCTGTGGGGTCTGCGTGTCTGACTCTGGTCAGGTTCTTCCCTGGTCAGTTAGATTTGAAGAGAGTGGCTTGCATAGTCCACAAATCCATTCTGAAAGAGGCTTCCGTCTCCATACACCCTGCAGTCAAATCAGGGAGTCATAAATGTAATGGACATTATAATTCATCCCCATTCCTCCTGCTTTCAAGGAAGCAGAAGCAGTGCATTTTCCTCTCTGCGTTAGCTTTCCCTTACACTCTGTTCCCTTTTCTTCCTAGGACCTGCTCCATCCGTGGGGAGGGCTCTGGAGGTTGAGAAATTGGCAGGAATTTAACCCCAGAGCTGTTGCCATTTTAGCAAGTCCCCCCCACCCATGCCTCCTCCCCCACCAGCCCCACAGATGCTGAATGTTCCTACTGGGTTTCTGACAAATCTCTCCCACCCCGGGGGCTCAGTGATCCTGTTCCCATCTGTTCAGATTCCACATCCCCCTGCACTGCATGGGGCCATCTTAAAATCAGGGAATGTTCTTTGTGACACGTCCTCTACCCATGCTCCATGCACCCTGATCTTGTCTGATTTCATTCACTGAGCAGGATTTGCTGTTCCCAAACCTGATCTGATCGCTCAACTGGAACAAGGGGAAGAGCCATGGGTCCCGGATCTCCAGGCCGCTGAGGAAAGGGAGAGCCAGAGAGGCACCCACACAGGTGAGGAGTCAGGGAAACTGACATAGAAAGTATCTGACAAGTGAAGGAAAAAGCTGGGACTCCTAAAAATGTTCTGTGACAAGAGCCCCCAGATCTGCCTCATCTCACCCAGGTCAGGGCTGCAGTCAGCGGGTGTCATATCATGAAGGCAGATATCAGTCACGGCTTCCTACCCACCCTGTTAGCTGTCGGGAATTTCCTCCCTGACTTTCCTTCTCTAAGAGCGTTTGGGTGGGATGTGGAGGCAGAATCCAATGTCTCCATCTCCCCAACAGCGATTGTGTTGTGGTTCCCAGTGCTGAGGAGAAAGGGGAACAGCGGTGACTCTTGTCTGGATTTTCTCTCTCCTGGCAGGCGATGAGACAGTGAGTGAGAACGAAGGGGAGAATTGTCAATCTGAAGGTCCTGAGCAAATGGAACCCCTGGGGACCATTATTAAAACAGCTGATGGGAATTTTTCCCAGTGCTTGGAACAGAGGGAAGCCTGGGGAAATTGGCACAGGTCAGAGAAGCATCTGGGAAACCACCCAAGGAAGAAAGGGAATGAATCCATTGAACGTGGGGCAGGATGCACAGATGCTAAGGAAACTACAGCCCAGCAGACAAATCCCAAGGAGGAGAAACTCTATAAATGCCTCGGATATGGGAAAAGCTTCAGTGTGAGGACCAACCTTATTACACATCAGAGAAACCACACGGGAGAGAAGTCCTATAAATGCTGGGAGTGCGGGAAAAGCTTCCATCAGAGCTCAAGCCTCACTAAACATCGGAGAATCCACACGGGAGAGAGACCCTATGAATGCCTCGACTGCGGGAAAAGATTCAGTGTGAGAACAAACCTTATTACGCATCAGAGACTGCACACGGGAGAAAAACCCTATAAATGCTTGGACTGCGGGAAAGGCTTTAGTCAGAGCTCAAGCCTTACCAATCATCGGAGAATCCACACAGGAGAGACACCCTATAAATGCCTTGACTGCGGGAAAAGTTTCAAGGTGAAAACCAATTTGATTACACATCAGAGAAACCACACGGGAGAGAAACCCTACACGTGTTCGGACTGTGGGAAAAGCTTCAGCCAGAGCTCAAGCCTCACGAAACACTTGAGAGTCCATACGGGAGAGAGACCCCATACGTGCCTAGTGTGTGGGAAAAGTTTTAGTGAGAGTTCAACACTTATTAAGCATGGAAGAGTCCATACGCGGGACAGACCCTATGAGTAACTCGAGCGTGGGAAGAGATTGAAAGATAAGCCATTGTTACGCATCGGGGAACCCACACAGGAGAGAAACCCGTAAATGCTTGGACTGTGAGACACTTCAGTTGCGGCTGAAACCTTATGAAACATCAGTGAATGCACAAGGGTGGGAGATCCTAAAAGTAACTTGACTGTGGGAAAAGATTCAGAGCTCAGACATGATTACACATCACATAATTCCTGAGCAAGAAAGAGACCTTCAGTGTGGGGGAAGCTTCAACTGGTGCTCCTTCACTAGGAAACATCATCAAATGCACACAGAGGAGAGTCCTGTTTGGAGCATTTTGAAAGCTGAAGACGTCTAAGTGTAGCTAATTCCATGTTGGACGTCAGAGACTCCTCCACACAGCAGGGAAATTCTCTCAGGGCCCTGACTGGGGCCGACCATGGTGACAAACCCATTTCCTCGTTCCCACACACATCAGGGGCGTTTGGCTCCCAAGGATCCAGCTGCTCATTGCAGGAGTGAGGATCCAGCAGCAGCCGAGCAGCAGCTGTCAGTGACCTTCTGGCTCTGCCTGGTCTAAGCAAACCCCAGGCAGAGGAGGAGAAACCCCCATCAGCCCCTCCTCCCTGCTGCAGCCCTGGCTGCTGAGCTGATGGGCCACAGGTGGGGAAGGGAGAGAGAGAAACTCCTCCAGCTGCTCCCTCTGCCTGGCTGAAGGTCCCCCCTCTCCCTTCCCTTCCCAGCCGGGATCCCCCTGCCATGGAGATGAGGAGAAGGACACTTGGGCCAGGCCCTACCTTCACTCTACACACCTGTCCCCATCTTCCACCAGCCCCTGGGCTGAGCCCCCCACTGACCTGGAGCTGTTCCCTGCAGGGGGAGTGTCCCTGGGGGCTGGTAACTCCTCCCCTCCCCAAATCCCCCAGAGCGCTGGGCTCTGGGCGATCAACCATTAAGGGACCAGGCTGATAGCTTATGGGGAGGAAACTGGGGATTGAATGGTTGGGGCTGGTGAAGCTGGGAAGCAGGGGGAGCTGGGTGTTGGGCTATTGAGTGTTTGGGGATCAGGGGATAAGAGGTGAGGAAGAGCACAGGGGTAGAGAGGTGCTGCCTCATCACTTACCCCCTCTGCGCCTTCTCCCTGCCTCCTTTGCATTCAGACAGCACCACTGAGAGGGGCTGATTTCCACAGGGCCTTTTGTGGGAGGCCTGGAGATCCCACCGCTGCTTCTGCAACATCAACCTCTGAGCATCTGTCTATGGTAGGAAAAGCAGTGGGGATCAGCCAGCTCTTCTCCTCTGGCCTTCCCCCACTTTTCCTAGTCTAGATTGACCTTGAGCATCTTATCACATCACCCCATTAGCAGAGTGATTGTTATAGTCACGAGTTCTCCTTTTGGGGATAAATTGTCTCATTCCCAGATTCTCACATTGCTCCAATGTTGGGTTTCCCCATGCCCCCATTTTCTCCCAGAATTACATTTATTTTAAAAAAGCTGGAGCAGGGATAGTAAAATGTGGTGTTTTAGCTGCTATGTTCTTTGAGAGCAATGGGGTGAGTCTGAGGGATTCCCTCCTTCCCTCCTCACTGTCGTGCTCCATCTTTGACACAGCAAACTCTGTCCAAGCTTTGGAGAGTTTTATCCTCTCCCTATTCTATTCCTCTGCCTCCCGAAGTGTCACTTGCCACAGTGTCCTTTGCTTTGCAGGAATGGCACATTGATTGCTTGGATCCTAAATCAGACTCCTGAGAGGCAGAGAAAAAAGTGTTGCAGGCCTGGAGGGGGAATTCAAATGAAGCCCAAAGCACAGCAGAGGTTTCCGAGCTTCAGTCCCTGTTTCCATCTATTGGTAAAGTGGCTTCTGGGATTTCCCAGCTAAATCCATATCATTTGTCCATGGGAAGGTTCTCCCCTCCCCTTCCTTTCTTTTGTTAGGGTAATGCAAACAAACACTTTTGTCAAGTATCAGAGGGGTAGCTGTGTTAGTCTGGATCTGTAAAAGCAGCAGAGAATCCTGTGGCACCTTATAGACTAACAGACGATCCATTCACCCACGAAAGCTCATGCTCCAAAACGTCTGTTAGTCTATAAGGTGCCACAGGATTCTCTGCTGCTTTTACAAACACTTTTGTAAATTACACAACCAAATAAGGACGTGCTGAGTAAAGCAGGTTTAGCCAGATCAGAAGAAAATGGGTCAATTTATTTTCCTTACTTTGAATTTGAAGATTCTCTGGGATTTCACTTTATGAACACGTGAGTGTTTTATGGCCCATCCTGGATTGTGCGTTTTTCTCTCCTTGGTGAAGGCTGTTTGGTCACGTACTTTGATATTAGTTTACTTTGACAGGATGTAGCTCTGATTTATTGGAGATTTCACAAAAAAATTGATGATTTGCCAGAATAGTAGTATTTTTTTCCAGTTTTCTACCCTTCCCTTTAAATATTTCATTGTGGTTTGAAAATGATCAATATCTATCAGCACACACACAGAGGGTGAGTGCCAGATTTACACTCCGAGGGATGGAGACTGAAAGAAGAAGGAAGTTACTGTCTGATCCCTGCAGAGAGATGCCATCAGGAGGGGGAGAGGATGGGGCTGGAAAACTGCAGGGTTTGCTCTTCAGAGCCACAGATGAGGCTGAGAACTGTGAACTCAGTGTGCTGGGGCCGGAGAGAGAGAGGAATTGTCCTGCGAGTCCCTGAATTCTAAATTACTATGAATGATGCCCCTAGAGGAATGATCCAGGGAGGGGGGACCATCTCCTGTTTGCGGAGACGTGGAATCTGGGCAGAGGCGAGAAGGAAGCCAGGGAAATGAACTGGCCTCACCAGCCCTGAAGCCAGGCAAACCTCTGTTACCAAGAGGCAGAAGTGCATCCTGGAAGCACAGCGGGTCACTCCCTCAACATCTACATTTCTTCTGTGCGGATGAGAGATGTTCTGTGCGTCACTCACCCCACACTGGATCCATCTTCTAACCTGAGCTCCCTGGGTTTCCAGCATCTCTCATGAATTGTCTGCACTTTTCCACCAGCTTTAACTTGTTCCTCTTTCCCTGCTGCCTGCAGGCACTGGGAGAATCCATGTGCTGGCCTGGGGCAGAAATGCATATGTGTGAGCTGGGTGCTAAGTGAGGAGAGGAGATGGTTAACTTGTATTTCTTGCTGGCTAAGAATAAAGTAGAATTTAGCTTCTCAAACTCCCTGCGGCCCTTGTCTTGAATAATGGGAAAAATGATCCCAGAAGCTGTCCCCCTGAGGCCATGGCTACACTGGAGAGTTGCAGCGCTGGTGGTGGGTTTACAGCACTACAACTTAGTAACTGTCCACACCTGCAAGGCAAATCCAGCGCTGCAACTCCCTGGCTGCAGCGCTGGCTGTACACCTGGTCTGCTTGGGGTATAACGATTGCAGCGCTGGTGATGCAGCGCTGCTCTGCAGGTGTGGCCACCAAAAGCACTGTAATTGGCCTCCAGGGTATTAGGAGATATCCCAGAATGCCTGTTCACAACAAACCGGAAGACTGGGCTCCCCGGAGCTGCTTATCTAAGAACAAACACAGCTCCTGTTTGCTCGAGAAGAGGCAGGGGAATTGCTTTGGAATGTTCACAGCTGTTTACTTGAATAGAGAAGCCACAGGGCGGAGGGGAAGCGGGGAGTCCGTGTTGGAGCTAGGAGTGCATAATTTGCATTTAGTGAATGAGAGGGGTGGGGGAAGGGCTCGAAACTTTTAAAATGATTGCAGGTTGGTGATGTGTATGTTCCAGTCCTTAGAACTTGCAAGGCAGGGAGCTGACAGCTCCAAAAATCCACTCTTTCTCTCTCTCCCCCACGCTCCCTCTCACCCCCCTTTTTTGAAATGCACGTTGCAGCCACTTGAACGCTGGGATAGCTGCCCACAATGCACCACTCCCAACAGCGCTGCAAATATGGCCACACTGCAGCGCTGTCCCTACACAGCTGTACGAAGACAGCTGTAACTCTCAGCGCTGCACACCTCCAAGTGTAGCCATACCCTTGAGATGTTGTTTCTTCAGCCTTCACCCCGGCAGACTGCAGACCAGAGCTGCCAACTCTGTATTTTCAGATTCTGTGGGGAAAATCCATCTTCCGCAGGGGAAATCCCCTCTGGCTGTCCTGTTCCATTCAGTTTTCTCCTGTGGAAGGAGGGTCAGTGAGCCTGGGGAAGGATCTTTTTCTTTTAACCTGAATTGAATTGTGGAGAGGAGCAATATTCTGTGTTGTGAAGTACTTTGAGATCTACGGATGCAAAGCACTCTCTAAGAGTGAGGTATGGTTTTGATTTATTTTCCCCCAAGCCACGTCAGGCCCTACACTCAGATCGATGACCTTTGCATGTTCGGAGGTAATGCAATAACTTTCGATTGCTGCATCTGATCAAATCACGCGTTTCAGGGGATGTTGGAGGCAGCCAGCAGGAGATGGCTGGTGATATTTTGGTGAACATCAGAAAACTACAAGCAGAAATGGGGCCTTTCTGGCATCTGAGCACTAGACCCCTCTGCTTCAACCAGATCTGCAGTTGTCCATAGATCAAGACCTGGGTTGTGGCAGCTCCTGAGGGCTGGATGGACAAAGGGATTTCCATGTTGCAATGCCTAACCTTTAGGCACCTAGAAAATCAGTGGAACATTAGGATCTAGAAGGCATGAGTTGATCACATAAGAATGGCCATACTGGGTCAGTCCAAAGGTCTGTCTAGCCCAGTATCTTGTCTACCAACAGTGGCCAACGTCAGGTACCCCCCAGGGAATGGACAGAACAGGTGATCTTCAAGTGATCCATCCCCTGTTGCTCATTCCCAGTGGGGGGTGGGGCCTCGGGGGAAGAGACAGAGCAAGGGCAAGACTTTGGAAGGGTGGGGGGAAGATATGGCAGGGATGGGGCTGTGGGGGAAGAGGTAGAGCGAGCATGGGGCCTTGGGGAAAGAGGCAGAGCAAGGGCAAGACCTTGTGGGGGTGGGAAGGTATAGCAGGGACGGGGCTGCGGTGGAAGGGGCAGAGCAGGGCCATGGTCATGGTTTGGGTACCAGTTGCCCTCCAACTTCTAGGGAGCTTCCAGCACTCCTGCTCTCACTGATGTAACTTGTTCCACCTCTGTGAGAGGCGTAGTGCTTAGGTCAACGCAGGGTCAGCATAGACACTGCGTTGCTCATATTGATTGTTGCCACTTTTCAGAAACCATCCCACAGTGCCCCACACTGGCAGTTGGATCGGTGCAAGTGCTCCTGGTGAGGACGCTCACCGCCGACATGGAACGTAGTGTGGACGTATAAAACCAGTTCAATTACTGTGGTGCCTGTACATTGATGTAACATAGGTCCCCTTAATTTTGTGGAATAGAATTGCCCTGAGTGTTTTAATGCTCCAGTTCCTTTGTCAATCTAGCCCCTGGGCCTTTTCCTCACTGCTAAAGAAGATGATTCCTTTTGTTTTACATGGGGGTAACTAAGATGTGGGAGCTATTCTGAAGCTAAAAACAGCCTGGACAGGGCACTTCAGTTTGTAGCAGTGAGGAAAAGGGCTGAGAAAATGATGTCTCTGAAATGACAGATACCTGTCCCAAAGTACAGAATTTGGTGTTGACAACGTCTTTGATACAAGTAACAGTGATGGGAGGGGATTGGGGGGAGAGGGAGTCTGTATGAGGAACAGTGCTAGATATTCCACCCAATTGTTTGTGTTTGCACGGGATTCATAAATATTCCAAATCCTGTTTCTGGTGGGGATTAAAAGTCTGTTCACTCTAGAAACTGTACGGCCTGATCAGCGGTGGAAAGAGACTAAGAAAGAAATCCCACCACCTACACGGGGGGCATATCTCACTCCCCGTCAGGACCTAGCCCTGGCCAGGGAAGCTAATGATCCAACCAGCGGAATCTTGCTCACGTGCCACCCATGGGCAGCCGGTATCAGAGGCCAGGGCAGGCTAAGCCTCCCCTAACCCATGCTGTGGCCCCACACATCTTCCACTCTGAGACCCCGTCTCCCTCCCCCTCTTCCCTGATGCTGGTGGGGGCTCAGTGTCAGCTGGCAGCCTGGAGCTCAGGCCCGCCAGCAACCAGGGGCTGGGGCTGTCCTGGGCACCTCAGGTCGGCACAGGGGTCAGGGTGGTGCCGGTGGCTTGAGCAGCTGGGACAGGTGGGTCTCCTCTGGCCACAGGGGGAAGGCCTTGGGCTCTGGCCATTGTGGAGGGGGGGAAACATGGGCAGAAAGAGTGGGGCCTGTGGGTTAGCCTCCCTGAAGTGGCGATTCACTCACCACCTGTGCACTAGGTATGTTGTGTGTATGCTAAGAAGACAACCGCCTTCATGTCAGGTTTTACGTACAATAGCCCTGAGGTTTAACTCTGCAGCGTGCTTCTCCAAATTGGAAAAATACCTTTCTTTTTAGTGTTCCCAAATTTAACAGAGATTTCTGAATGGGAGCAAAATGTGACAAGCCGTGGTTCCCCCTCCGTCACAGCTTCCTAGCCCTGCACTAGAGGACGGGGAAAGGCAGAGGCAGCAAATTGCAACGGAGCAGCAAAAGAAACCAGCTACGTGTCAGGAATTGCTCTGCACAGAAAATTGTGCCTGCAGCAATTTGTAACATTGCGCTGGCCCGGAGAGAGGCAGTGGGGATGCCCTGGAGGTGGAGTGGATGTGAGGGGTTTTGCCTAGTAAGGGGTTAGTCTAGCCCTACAAATAACTGAACAAACCTGGTGGCACAGCAGTGACAATCCATGACCTGGCTTGGGGAGCAGACCTTTGTAGGCCATAGAACCAGCTTTCATGTTTATTTTATTCAGCAGTAACACAAAGAACCTCCAGGCCTGTATCCTATAAGTAGGGCCCTACCTAATTCACAGTTGTGAAAAATGCATCACAGACCGTGAAATCTAGTCTTTTGCGTACTTTTACGCTATACTATACATGGGGGAGACCAGCGTTTCTCAAACTCGGGGTCCTGGTCTGAAAAGAGGGTCATGGGGAGGGGTTGCAAGGTTATTGTAGGGGGTCATGGTACTGCCCTTACTTCTGTACTGCCTTCAGAGCTGGACAGCCGGAGAGCGGTGGCTGCTGGCCAGGCACCCGGCTCTGAAGGCAGCACCCCACCAAAAACAGCACAGAAGTAAGAGTGGCTATACTATACCGTACCATGCCATCCTTCCTTCTGCGCTGCTGCTGGCGGTGGCACTGCCTTCAGAGCTGGGCTCCTGGCTAGCAGCCACCACTCTCCAGCTGCCCAGCTCTGAAGGGAGTGCTGCTGCCAACAGCAGTGCAAGAGTAAGGGTGGCAATGCCATGACCCCCCCTACAATAACCTTGTGACCCCCCCCCACACACACACACACAATCCCATTTTGGGTCAGGACCGCTACAGTTACAACACTTGAAATTTCAGATTTAAATAGCTGAAATGAAATTTACAATTTTTTTCATCCTGTGACTGTGAAATGGACCTAAATAGACCATGAATTTGGTAGGACCCTACCTATAAGACTGGCTTCAGCAGTTGGCATAAGGTTTGAAGCCTATGACCTTTGGCACAGATAAATGGCCCTACAGCTACCCCTCAGTTTTGGGGAGCTGGGAAGAGGGTGTTTAAGGGGGAAGTTTGTCCATGACACTAGCCAACCACAGGAATGTGAGCTAACACCAACTTTGGGATATCTTAGGATGGGAACGTCCACAGATGTCTGGTATCAGAGGGGTAGCCGTGTTAGTCTGGATCTGTAAAAGCAGCAGAGAATCCTGTGGCACCTTATAGACTAACAGACGTTTTGGAGCGTGAGGCTTTCGTGGGTGAATACCCACTTCGTCAGACGCAGGTAGTGGAAATTTCCGGAGTAGGTATATATATATATGCTAGCAAGTAAGCTAGAGATAACGAGGTGACTGTGAATGGCTTGCCAATTACAGAACCAGTTTTCCTCCCTTGGTTTTCACACTCTACTGCTAGAACAGGGCCCCATCCTCCTGATTGAACTAACCCGTTATCTCTAGCTTACTTGCTAGCATATATATATATATATATACCTACCCCTGGAAATTTCCACTACCTGCGTCTGACGAAGCGGGTATTCACCCACGAAAGCTCACGCTCCAAAACGTCTGTTAGTCTATAAAGTGCCACAGGATTCTTTGCTGCTTTCACAGATGTCTGACCACCCGAGTGCCATGGCAATGAATTGACCTATAGGATAATAGGTCATGGCAATGAATTGACCTATAGGATAATAGGATAATAAGCTGAGATCGTTAATATACTAACCTACAGGAGAAGAGCACCCCAACATTAGCAAGGTGTGGAAATACACATATGAAGGAGGGGAGAAACCCCCTATTCAGTATGCATGGGACAGAGTAGCATCAGCATAACATATTATAAAAGTTGTATCCCAGCCTGGATGCAGGAGGATAGAGAGATGTAGCTCTTGGGATGCGCCAGGTTGATGGTCATGGGTGCTGATGAGGAAGGTGATGGTGATGATGGCTAACGTTTCAGGTTGTTCTGCAAGGGACGGTGTGAGTAGGTGGATGAACAGATGGACAGTCTGTGTTATCTCTATCTACCTTGCTGTGCTGGAGTGTTTGGGATTTATCTAAATGTATTAATAAGCTGTTACAAATACTGACATGTTCCTATAGTGGGAATGTTGCAACCATGCACATCAGAGTCCCCAACTGATCAAACAGTCATTTTAAGTAATACTAGGCCTCATCTTGGGACAAGACCCTGTCAGACCACAAAGTGATAACTTCAATATCAGCATCCAACCAGCGGCTAAGCCTTGTAGCTCCAGCCCAGGCCTAGGAGACAAGAGGCCATCACTGACCAACTGCTCCCTGCTCCAGACTCTCACCAGAGGGAATCACACATGAGGTCAGTTTCACTGGGAAATGTGTCTTCTGCAGCTCTGGGCTGCTTCACTATGAGCAGGCCCCTATCAGGTCCTGCCTGGGTACTCCTTATTGGGGACTCTCTGGAACAATCCACAATCTTCCTAAAAATCCCTTTTCTCTCCCCCTCGTCTGGATCCTGGCCTGGCTTCCCATTGATCCTGTGGTTTCTAGGCAGGATGCCTGCATAGGGCTGGGAGAAGCTGCCCCTGCCCAGGGGCGGTGGGGTCCCCAGGGGGCTGGGGCTGGGGCTGGGGGCTGCATTTTGCTAAGTTGATCGCTAGGACCCAGGAGCCGCTGGGTGGGAACAATGGCCGGGCTCCCTGCGTCCGGGCAGCAGGAAGTGACTCGCAGCCGCTGCGGTGACTCTGGCTCCCAGGCTCCCGGCGAGATCCCCGAGCCCCGGCGGCTGGTGCTGGGAGCCCGGAGCCCTGGCTGCAGCCGGGAGAGGGGAATCTCCAGAAGGGCCCTTCCCGCTGCTCCCCAGGAGCCTCTCCCAGGCCAGGGCAGAGCCCCCAGCCCGGCCTGGTCCCTGCCCCGGGGGGCCCCGCTCGGAGGGAAGGTGAGAGAGACCCGCCCCCCGGGCTGCAGGGGGAGGTTTGGCCCCAGGCTGCTCCCAGCGGAGCTGGCTGCGATTCCCGCCCGGGGCCCGGGAAAGCTGGGTGGGGGGGGACAGAAGGGGGTGAAAGCCGGGAGGGGGCAAGAGGGGATTGAGGGGGGAACAGGGATGAGTGAGAAGAGCATAAGAAAGGGGGATGGGGGGGCAGGACGGGATAGGGGGCTGGGGCAGTGGGTGCGCTGCATGGAGCATGAGGCGATGCACGGGAGTCAGGGGAACAAGGCTGGACTGGAGGGAAACTGAGTGTTGGGCTATTGCAGAGGAAAGGGGGGTGTGGGGAGCAAGGGGGATGCGCAGCGAATGTGAGAGGAAGAGGAGACTGGCTGAGGAAGGGCGAGTCAGAGGGGTGGGGAGAGACACAGCGGCGGCTTCCCCCCCTGCTCACGGATTTAGAGCTGAGCGAGCATCAAACCCGATTCACTGTTCGCAGCCGCGAGGTGTGAGTCCTGGTGGGCGGATGAGATCAGCACCTGCCTGTCCCTGGGGGCTGCAGGCCCAGCACTGGGAGGCTCAGGCAGGCGTTAGCCGCTGTCACCAGAGGGCTCCGGTTATTGCTCAGGGAGAGGAGGAGGCGGGTGTGTCTCTCTCTCTGCTCCTGCTATTAGAGGCTTGGAGCTGAGCTTCCTGCATTTTGATCTGGGAGCCCAGAGTGAGCAGTTGCTGCTCCCCAGCGGGCTCTGTGCTGGGAAAAGACCTGCTGTTAACCCTCCGTCTCTACCCAGCCCAGGAGGGGACTTTTTGAGCTGGGTGGAACCAGCGACCTGGGGCAGCCCCGGGGTCTGCCTGCACCAGCCCCTGAGCTGTAGGTGAGGAGAGACCCCGGGGAAAGGGCTGGAGCTGGGCAGGACAGTGACTCTGCCCAAAGGGCCCCGTTCAGGGACCTGCTAGTGAGTTTGTAGTAGATGGAGAGCAGGCAGGGGTGAAAGTAACTTGCAGGATTTACTGGTACTGCTGGAGTCCTGAAGGGGGTGTGGCTTCATCCGGAAGAGGCGTGGCCTTTCAAGATTTAAAGGCCCTAGGGCACCTGCTGTGGCTGGGAGACCCAGAGTCTTTAAATCAACCAGGGGCCCCCAGCTGAAGAGGTGGCTGGGAGTCCCCCAGGACTCTGGCTGCCAGGGGGAACCCTGAGCTTTACAGGGCTGAGGCAGGGATTTAAAGGGCCCAGAGCTCCTGCCACTGAGGGAAGCCTGGAGCCCTTTAAATCCTGGCCCCAGCCCTGCTGCCAGAGCCATGGCAGGGATTCAAAGGGCTCTGGGCTGCCCGCAGCCATGGGGAGCTTTAAGCCCTTTAAATCTCAGCTGCGGTCGGGATTTAAAGGGTTCTGGGCTGCCCACAGCCGCGGGGAGCTCTGAGCCCTGTAAATCTCAGCCGCGGCTGGCATTTAAAGGGCTCTGGGCTGCCTGCGGCTCCCTGGCGCAGAAGCCGATGCGGTCTGGCTTACTTTCACCTCTGAGAGCAGGTGTCTGCAGGTCCCAGAGCTGCTGCCCTCGGTGACACCCTCAGGTTCACACTCCTGCTAGCAGAGGAAGTAGCTGATCTCTCTACTGGAGAGCAAATGTAAACGGGGCAGTGACCAGTTCTCCTAGACAGAGGGGAGGGGACAGAAGAGGGAGTGGAGAGGTGGAAAGGAGCAGTGAGGAGAGAGGCTCTCAGCTCCCAAACCTGCCCACTGCATCGTCCCCCTGGGCAGACTGTCTTCCCTGGGAGCAAAGTGAGATGCTGACAGAGGAAAAGGCAGTTCCTGTCTCTGCCAGGTCCCTGTGCTGCTAGGGGGATGCACCGCCCTTGAGGACAACGTCAGGCTCCTTTGGTTCTGTTCTTCCTAGTGTTTATCTCAGAGACTCTTGCGACAGACGTGACAACAACCTGGGCAAACCTTATGGAATTAAATGAATCTGTATTGAATGATGTGTAAGTATTGAGGGGGAGTCCATTGTATCAAAAATGCAACTGTTAGTGTGCTGTTGCGGGATTGTGTGGGCATTCTCTGGGTGACAGATGGGACTGATGCAATCTCTGGGAGATATTAGGGATTTCAAAGGTCTTTGGGAACAATACTAGCGCAATGGGTTTCCTAGGGAATACTTTGGGGTGAGGGAAATGCACTTTGAGCAGAGACCCACTGGCTGGCTGATTGCCTGCTCAGGGTCCCTTCGAAGAGCCAGACAGGACAAATGAGTGACTCTCGAAGGTCTTGTCTACACTAGCACTTACTGCTAGCAAAACTTACAGTCGCCCAGGGGATGTGAAAAAAACCACACACCCCTGAGCAATGTAAGTTTTGCTGGCATAAGTGTGCAGGTGGGAGAGCTGCCACCGTTTGCAGAGGTGGCATGCGGGGGAGAGATAGCTCAGTGGTTTGAGCATTGGCCTGCTAAACCCAGGGTTGTGAGTTCTAATCCTTGAGGGGGCCATTTAGTTAGGGATTGCTCCTGCTTTGAGCAGGGGGGTGGACTAGATGACCTCCTGAGGTCCCTTCCAACCCTGATATTCTATGTCGCTGGGGGGGGCATAGAGTGGTGACACAAGCAAGCTTACAGCTGCATCAGTACAGCTGTAAGCTCGTTAGTGCAGGCATGACCTGAGCCATGGGTTCTCATTCTGAGCAAAGACTGTGATGAACCTGAAATTCCAGGGAAATGCCATGGTGGGGCTTTGAAACTTCTGAAGGCCTGTTCCTGCCAGAGCTCCTGTGGCAGAGAGGGGGTGCTTTCTGGGAAGTTATCAGCATGCATGTAGATTCTTTTGTTTTTTTGAATATGTTTTTTTTTCTCCTGTAGTGCTTTTACCATAAGAATGAAATAAGCCTAGGAAGAGGTGTGTGGAAAATTATCCCTCTGAGGGAATTACACTGTACTAATCAGAGCAGAGGAGTAAAGCAGGCCTCCTTACTCACTAGAAATACCCCGGTCAGAAGGGAGAGAGACCTGGGTCTCCCTCTAGAAGAGGCGATAGCTAGGGAGCTGCCCAGTGGGTGCCCTTGCTGGATCACTGAGTGGATCACAGGAGCAGTTGCCCTGAACTGTGACAACTCTGTTGCTGGGAGGTTTTAGAAGTGTTAATGGGTTTAGCCTGCTGGGAGGGTCTGGGTCTGTGGTGTAAGACCTGGTCTGCAGTTAACAATCAGATGCATCTACTGCATCACTTGGGGCTAGGAAGAGTTTTAAGCCCTGAGCTAGTTAGGTCGACCTGAACATAAGAATGGCCCTACTGGGTCAGACCAAAGGTCCATCTAGCCCAGTATCTTCCAGGTGCCCCAGAGGGAATGAACAGAACAGGTGATCATCTAGTGATCCATACCCTGTTGCCCATTCCCAGCTTCTGGCACACACATTCTAGGGATACCATTCCTGCCCATCCTGGCTAATACTCATTCATGGACCTATCCTCCATGGACATATCCAGTTCTTTTTTTAACCCTGTTATGGTCTTGGCCTGCACAACATCTCTGGCAAGGAGTTCCACAAGTTGACTGTGCGTTGTGTGAATAAAGGCTTCCTTTTATTTGTTTTAAACCTGACCTCTGTAGCCTGATTTGGGATGGGTTAGTAGGGTTGGTGTAATTTATCCACTTAATTTAATTTTATTTGATTAATTATTTTTAATTAATTAGTAATATTATTATTAATATTGGATATTAATTAGTATGGGTTTGGCTTGCCAATATATTTGATCAGAAGATAAAGTTTGTCCTGAATCAGGCTCCACGGAGATTATAAAAGGAACTTCGGGGTATATGACAGGAGCTTACACTGAGACAGATAGAGTCATAAAGACCTTTTTATTAAAATCAATGAAACAATAAGTAAATGTTAAAACAGTTCAAGATTACAAAGTTATAAAATATCATGGTTCTTTGAGAGATATTTATGATAATACACTGTTATAAGCTCACTCTGTGTAGCGCAGCAGCACTTCAGATGTTTTTCACACCTCTGATAGAGGAAGCTATTGTATATGTTTTGGTTTTAACCCTACGTACACTAGATGCTTTAGAGGGTAAGAACGAAGCAGAAGGGGGAAATTAGAATCCTTTTTACTTACAGTTTTGAAAAGAAATAACACTACGGCCTCTTAATAGTTAATAGCCGTCGTAGATGGGTAGAGTCGATACGTAGATGGGGTTGGAGGCGATGAAGGGTAGACAGGAACAGATAGATGGGTGTATCGCCCATCTAATGGTGATTTGTTTCACCTTTTATAGAGCATTATTCAGAAATCCTTCCTGCTATGCCCAAATTTCATCTTTCCCCCACAGAACTGTTAGGCTACACCTGCCTCGTGGGCTAACGTGAGTGCATATGAATGACAGTTATGTGGTGTACTTGTTAGATTTTGGGGCAAAAATCCCTTTTTCCACCCTTTACTGTTATTGGTTCAGTTAAAGGTCTCCAGACATCTGCGTAGATATTTTGTCTTATTACTTTTCTGAGTAAGGGTCCCCAAGGTTGCCTTAGCGTCATACAGGATGTCTGACCTGTAGGTGTCTTGCATTTCAGCCATTGCAAATCTATAAATCTATAAGCCTATTACATACTTAAATTTATCAAAAAGATATTTTATATATACCAACAGACTAATCCTCAGGACTACACCTCCATTATGGATGCAGCTTGATAGACAGATGCACCAATGCACAAACCCCTTCCATTGCTGAAGGCAGTCTCCACATTACAGAGCTATAGCAGTGCGCCTGTAGCACTCGTAGTGTGGACATAACCTGAGTGTATTCCCAGTGTGGCAAAGTCTAGAGTGTCTGTCTGCAGGGAGAGAGCCTAGGGGGAATCGGGGTGTGAAATGGACTCAAGCCCTTTCTGAAACCTCCCCCGTCGCTCCTCTCGCCTTGACAGGCTGAGGAATCACGTCCATGTTTCACTCCAGAAGACGGGGAAGGGAAGTGGCTGTGATGGAACCAGCTCAGGTAGGGGATTTTCAGGGAGCTGCTGGTGCTTTTGTTGTGGAGGGGAGAGGACAGGGTGTGATAAAGCTGATGGGACTCATTCCGCTTGGGAGTTGATTTCAGAAACAGGAAAAAAAAAAAAAAAAAACCACTCTCCTCCCCCCTGCCCCCGCCCCCGGCAGACCTGGGAATATTTCCAGACTTCCAGTGCCAGAGCCAGAGGCTGCTGTGAAATATGCAGGGAAGCTGTCGGGATTCCTGTCCCGGGCTCAGAGCTCTGCTTCCCGGATCAGCCTGTGGCTGGCAGGTGCGTGGGAAATGAGAAGACCCTGCCCTGCTCTGTGTGCTGCGGGACAAGGAGCTCTCACCTTCTCCCACCCCCTGAAGCCTCCGGGCTGCTCTCAGCAGAGTGGGGCTTCGATTATCATACTCTGGCCCTCCCAGAGCTTTCTCTTTACTGACTTTTTCCCCTCCCCCCACCCCCACAATGAACAGTGACATAGTGGCTGTGGCAGCAGGTGCTGAGTGGGGGACTCTGGTTGTTTCAGATGCCGGTGACCTTCGAGGAGGTGGCTGTGTATTTCACCCAGGGGCAGGGGGCTCTGCTGGACCCCGCTCAGAGAGCCCTCTACAGGGACGTCATGCAGGAAAACTATGAGATGGTGGCGTCATTGGGTAAGGGATTCCTGTGCTCTTAACTATTAGAGGATGGGTGGTCTGCGTGTATGAATCTGGTGAGTTCCTCCCTGCTCAGATCAGACTGAAATGAATCCCAGAGTCCATAGATCTAGTGTGAGAGAGACTTTCATCTCCATGCCCCCTCCAATGGGATCGGGGAGTCATAAACCTAATGGGCACACTAATTCATCCCCATCCATCCAGCTTTGAAAGGGGCAGAAGCAGGGTATGGTCCTGTTTGTATTATTTATCACTTGTTTGTACTGTTGGTGTGGCCCTGTTCAACCCAGGATAGACGGACACAAGGTGGGGAAGGCAGTACCTTTGACTGAGCCAAATCTGGTTGGTGAAAGAGAGAAGCTTTTGAAGCTTGTTATTTTGTTTTGGATCACTTGATGATCACCTGTTCTGTTCATTCCCTCTGAAGGATCTGGCATTGGCTGCTGTTAGAAGACAGGACACTGGGCTAGAGGGACCTTTGGTCTGACCCAGTGTGACCATCCTTATGTTCACCCACAGGAGTTGGCCCAAGAAAAGATACTACATCACTCACCTTGTGTCTCTTGTTTTACACTCACCATCCCCTATGATCCTCCATTGCTGGGACTGGCTCCAGCCAGAGGTCTCTGGAGGTTTAGAACTAGACAGGGGTTTAACACCAGAGCTGTATCTGCATCAGCAAGTCCCCCAGCGTGCACAGACCATGGAAACCCCCAGTGATGCCGTGACAGGTCCTCCCCCACACAGACACCTGCCTCTCCCTGGGGGCTCAGTGGCCATGTCCCAGTTTGTTAAGATTCCACATCTGGGTAATCACAGTGACCATGTTCCCATCCTTTTGGATTCCACAATCCCCCAGCTCAGCACGGGAGCAGGTTAAACTCAGGGAATGTTCTTTGTGACAAATACTCTCTCATTACTCTATGCACCTTCATCTTCCTGATTGACCCCACCTGAGCAGGATTTCCCATACCCAAACCTGACCTGATCACCCGGCTGGAACGAGGGGAAGAGCTGTGGCTCCTGGATCTCCAGGCCCCTGAGGAATCAGAGGTCTCAAGAGGCAGCCGCACAGGTGAGGAATCAGTGAAACTGACACACAAACCGCCTGGCGTGTGAATGAAAAAGCTGAGACTCCCAAGGTGGGCGCTATCAATCTCCTCGAGGTGTGTTTCACCCCACCCAGCCAGGCTGTAGCCAGCCAGTATGGTATCACCATGGCAGATGTCACCCATGGCTTCTCACCCATCCTTTAGCTGTATGAAGTTTCCTCCCCAACTTTTCTTGCCTAAGAGTGTTTGGGTGGGATGTGGAGGCAGAATCCAATTTCTCCATCTCCCCAACAGTTATCATGTTCTGTTTTCGCCTCTTTGCTGCTCCCTATTCTGTCCAGCACAGGGAATGACTCCTCTCCGGATTCTCTCTCTCCCCTAGCAGTTGATGAGACGATGATGAGTGAGAACAAGGAGAAGAATCCACCAGAGGAAGATTCCAAGCAAGTGGAACTGGAGGGGAACTTTTTGAGAGGAACTGAAGGAAATTTTTCTCAATCCTTGGAACAGAGAAAAGCTTGGAGGAGTCAGAAGAGGTCAGAGAGGCAGCTGGGACACCACCCAATGCAGAAAGAGGAGGAATCCATTGAATGTGGAGTAGGATGCAAGGACCTCAGGGAAACCACAGCACCACAGACAAATCTCGAGAAAGAAAAACCCTATAAATGCCTCAACTGTGGGAAAAGCTTCAATCAGAAATCGAACCTTATCACTCATCAGAGAATCCACATAGGCAAGAAACCCCATAAGTGCATTGACTGTGGGAAAAACTTCAACCAGAAATCATCCCTCATAATACATCAGAGAAAACACACAGGTGACAGACGATATAAATGCTCTGAGTGTGAGAAAAGTTTTACCAAGAGCTCATCCCTAATGAAACATGGGAGAATCCACACAGGAGAGAGACCTTATAAATGCCTTGAGTGTGGGAAAAGATTCAATTTGATATCATCCCTGACTACACATCAGAGAACCCACACTGGAGAGAAACCCCATAAATGCTTGGACTGTGGGAAAACCTTCAGTGACAGCTCACAGCTTATTAAACATGGGAGAATCCACACAGGAGAGAGACCTTATAAATGCCTGGACTGTGGGAAAAGCTTCAGTCAGAGCTCACACCTTACTGCGCATCAGAGAGTACACACAGGAGAAAGACCCTATAAGTGTCTCAACTGTGGGAACAGTTTCACCCAGCGATCCATCCTTATCAGACATCAGAGAATCCACACTGGAGCTAAACCTCACAAATGCCTCGACTGTGGGAAAAGTTTCGCTCACAGATCAACCCTTAGTTCACATGAGAAAATCCACACAGGAGAGAAACCCCACAAGTGCTTGGACTGTGGGAAAAGCTTCATTCAGCGATCAGCCCTTACTACGCACCAGAAAATCCACACAGGAGAGAAACTCTATAAATGCTTGGACTGTGGGAAGAGTTTCACTCAGCGATCAAACCTGATTTCACATGAGATGATCCACAAAGGAGAAAAACCCCATAAATGCTCAGAGTGTGGGAAGAGCTTCTGTCACAGCTCAGACCTTCTTAAACATCAGAGAATCCACACAGGAGAGAGAATCTACAAATGCCTCGACTGTGGGAAAAGTTTCACTCACAGATCAACCTTTACGAGACATCAGAAAATCCACACTGGAGATTAAACCCCACAAATGCCTCGACTGTGGGGAAAAGTTTCTTGTGGGTTATATGAGACAATGCAGACGAGAGAAGAAACCCATAAATGCATGGACTGTGGGAAAAACGTCAAGAACAGCTCAAAGCTTGCTCCGCACAGGAGACAGCTCTTAGGAATACCTTGACTTCAGGAAAAAAATTAGTCAGAGCTCACACATTATCATATATAGAAGAATCCACACAAGAGAGAGACTTTAACGTGGGGGAACCTTCATCTGCTGCTCCAGGAGTATAAAGCAGCAGCAAACCCACCCAGGTTAGAGACCTCTCCAGGTTTATCTGCACAGCAAAGAAAAACCTGCAGCTAGGGCTCGGGCTGCAGGGTTGGTTCACTGCTATGTGAAGTTCTGGGCTGGGAATCGAGCCTGGGCTCTGGGCCCCTCGCACCTCACAGGGTCCTAGAGACAAGTCTCCAGCATGAACCTGGAAATCTCTACAGCAATGAAACACCCTGTGATCCTGAGAGGGCTGGCATGGTGCAGCCACAGCTGGAGCCTAGTTGCTGTGTAGACAGACCCTGAGATGCCTCCCTTTAGTGTGGAACATGCTCCAAGTGGTGCTAACACCAAGTTGGACATCAGAGACTCCTCCGCACAGCAGGGAAATTCTCTCAGGGCCCTGACTGGGGTCGTCCCTCGTGACAAACCCATTTCCTCATTCCACACACATCAGGAGTATTTGACTCCCAAAGTTCCAGCCGCCCATCACTGGGGTGAGGCTCCAGCAACAGCTAGTCAGTGACCTTCTGGCTCTTCCTGGTCTAAGCAAACCTCAGGCAGAGGTGAAGAAGCCCCGATCAGCCCCTCCTCCCTGCTTCAGCCTTGGCTGCTGAGCTGATGGGCCACAGGTGAGGAAGGGAAAGAGAGAAAGTCCTCCAGATGGTCCCTCTGCCTGGCTGAACTTCCCCCATCTCCTTTCCCCTCCCTTGCCCTGCCATGGAGATGAGGAGGAGGACACTTGGTCCAGGCCCCACCATTCACTCTAGACACCTGTCCCCACCCCTGATTTTCCACTAGCCCCTGGGCTGGGCTCCTTCACTGACCTGGAGCTGTTCCCTGCAGGGGGAGTGTCCCTGGGGGCTGGTAACTCCTCCCCTCCCCAAATCCTCCAGAGCACTGGGCTCTGGGAGATCAAACATTAAGGGACCAGGCCGATGGATTCTGGGGAGGACACTGGGGATTGAATGGTTGGGGCTGGTGAAGCTGGGAAGCAGGGGGTGCTGGGTACTGGGGTATCGAGTGTTTGGGGCTCATGGGATAAGAGGCGAGGGAGAGCACAGGGGTAAAGAGGTGCTGCCTTATCACTCACCCCATCTGCTGCTTCTCTCTGCATTCAGATAGCACCACTGAGAGGGACTGATTCCCACAGGGCCTTTTGTGGAGGGAGAAGTGATCGGGATTAGCTAGCACAAGTCCTCTGCCCCTCCCCCACTCTTCCTGGTCAAACTGACCCTGAGCATCTTAGTGATTCTGAGCCCTGTCATAAGTAGATAGGTAAGGGTTAATTTTCTTTTACCTGTAAAGGGGGAACCAAACACCTGACCAGAGGACCAATCAGAGACCTGGATTTTTTTAAAAGTCTGGGAGGGGACTGGAAACTCAGGGTCTTTTTTTGTTTTCCTTGGCTGTGAGTAAACAAGCTTTTCTTCTAACTCCATCTTCTTTCAAATATTCTCCTAAACATCTGTGAGTACAAAAGGAAACAAAGTAATCGGCTGTGATGTGCTTTGATTTGTACTTACATGTGTGTTGTACTGTGCTGGACTGGTTTAATTGGGCTATCTTTTAAATCAGACTGTTTATTCATATTTTCTTATAAGCAAGAGCCTGTATTGATCTCTTAATGCAGTATTATTGTTTTGTATTTTCTTTCTTTTTATATAAAGTTTTCTTTTTAAACCTTGTGGAAGTTTCTTTTCCTAGTGAGGCAGAGGGGAGAGGAATCTCTGTGCCCAGAGCTCTGTTATATCGGTGACAGGCTAGAGGGGGGAGGGAAAAGCCCAAACTCTGTGTCTCACCTTCCTATTGTCCCAGGGCGGGAAAAGGCTACAGGACAAAGGGAGGGGGAATCTCTTGTGTGAGCTGACTAGGTGAATGCATAGCCTCGGGGAAGCTAGATTGCCTCTCCGGTTGTATTCAAGGAGTGAAGTATAGCATCGCCCAGGCTCACCCAGGGAAAGGGGGGGGAGCTGGGGGTGAGATAGGAAGACCCAGGGGTCTGGGTCTTGGGGGGTTTCTCCAGGGAAAGTCTGGGGGGACCAGAGCGAGGCAGGCGCTG
Organism: Chelonoidis abingdonii; assembly: GCF_003597395.2. NCBI lineage: Eukaryota > Metazoa > Chordata > Testudines > Testudinidae > Chelonoidis > Chelonoidis abingdonii. The sequence goes on along the minus strand of NC_133780.1, from coordinate 8,072,077 downwards.
TATTCCTGTCTGGTGGCAGCGAGATAAGATCCAAGCTGGGTATAAGCTTGGGGGAGGTTCACAGTAAACACTCAGATGTTGAACTCTAAGTACAGATTTGAGACAGACGTTTACTACAAGCCCCCATTAGCAAAGTGATTGTCTCAGTCATTGAGTTCTCCTGCGGGGATCTTGTCCCCTTCCCAGATCCTCATCTCACTGTCCTCCGGGGTGCTTTGTGGAAGACTGGGGCTAGCGCACTCTGTGACAGACTGAGGCCATGGCTACATTAGACATTTCAAAGCGCTGCCGCGGCAGTGCTGCGGGAGCGCTGCCGCGGCAGCGCTTTGAAGTGTGAGTGTAGTCAAAGCCGCAGCAATAGGAGAGAGCTCTCCCAGCGCTGCTTGTAAACCACATCCCTTATGGGTGTAGCGTGCAGCGCTGGGAGCCGCTTTCCCAGCGCTGCCGCCCTGATTACACTGACACTTTACAGCGCTGCATCTTGCAGCGCTCAGGGGTTTTTTTTTTCACACCCCAGTTGCAGCGCTGTAAAGTGCCAGTGTACCATGGCCAGAACTTTGGGTTGAGGATCTAGTTTATCGGCTAGAAAAGAGAACTTCTAATGAGGGTAGGTCCTAGTCCAACCTTTCTGATTTTGCTTTTGCACATGACCATCCCTCCCCTTGTTTCTGTTGGGATCTCTTGTCTCTCTTCAAATAAATTTCCTTTTCTTTTGCTGTCAGCAAATTCCAATGCTGTGTGTGATACCAAAGCAGTGGTGTCCAGTCAAACTGGTCAAGTGATGCTGTGGGGTTCAACCCAGACCAGGAAGGGGTCCTGTCATCGCCTGCCGTGTATTCCTGGGTTTCTCTCTGTTGTACAGCCATGGTTCAGAATCCTCACACCACCAGCCTACGCACAGCACCAGCGCCTCTCACTGGCTTCCACCAGCTTTGGTTCCTCTTTGCCAAGTCACCCCAAACTCACCCCCCATACCTGAATCTCCCCAAAACCGGCTGCCCTGTAGTGTCAGATCCTCCTGAGCATAGCACTCACAGCACTTCAGTAACTTTGCTGCTCTCTTAAAGAGACACCGCACAGCCCCCCCGTTAGGTTAGCTGAGGACTCGCACTTCACTGTGATCTGCAGCACTGAGATGGTTTGTTGTAAAACTAGAAATAAGTTTATTCTCTTGCACCGTAGGGTTAAGGAATGTCTAGTAAGAGTGAAAGGGCCAGGGAGGTTACAAACAAAACGTTCTTTCTAGTGACTATATTTCTCTTCAGTAAAGCTGTGTCTTGGTCTTAGCAGGTGTCTCACCTAGATTCAGTGTCTGGGGACTTTCAGCCCCCTTGGTTGAAAGGTTCCACTTTTCTCAGATGTACAGGAGCTCAGCCCTCTTGGATCTGCCCAGTACTGGATGCCAAGCTGGCTTTGTGGCCTGGTTATATCTAAGGTTCCCATTTTGTCATGACTATTTTTGGTAAAACTCATGGACAGGTCATGGATAATAAACAAAAAATCACAGAAGCCTGCAACCTGCCTATGACTTTTACTAAAAATAATGGAGGGAGACTTATGGGGTGATGACTGAAGCTTGAGGTTTTTTGGGGGGAGGTACTGAAAGCCCAATCCTCCCCATTGCAGGGTGGCTGACAACTCCAGGTGCCCCACCACAACTGAGACCTCCAGGGGACCCTCCGCCTCTGAAATGGAAAATCTCATGGAGGTCTCTGAACATCATGGAATCCGTGACTTCTTTGAAATAATCTTATTCTTCCTTATAGCTTCCAGAGTTCAATGACTTCACTTCAGTCGGCAGCTGTGGCTTCCATCTCCCATTGAGAGTGGGAAGTGGCATCTTCCACCTTGGTTTGCGCACTGGCTTTGTCTGCCCTTCATGTAAATGTCATTTCATTGTCCTCGCTCAATGCAGGCAGGGGGAAGAACCACATTCCTTTGCCTGGAGGAGAGGGGTGATGTAAGCCTTGCCTGACGACACATTTTAATAACATCTTGCAGCAGGTGTTTCTAATGCTTCATGGATTACCATCATGCCTGAATCTGGCTGATCAGTGAGTTGTTAGTTTCCTCTGACACCTTTTAGATACCGATCCTGGCCCCAGTGAGTTGGGCTGGTCACGGCAGCTGAAACTCACTGCCGGCTCCCAGGGAGCCTCTGGCATTGGGAAGCTCTCAGGTTTGGCGAGGTGCACTGGTCCTTGGGGAGCTGCAGATCGGGGATTTCCATGGATATCCGGTGACAGGGGCTGGATACCCCAGGGGCACACTTTGAAGGGACTCAGGAGCTGGGATCTGTTGTTACCCTGCAGGGCAAAGGCAGGGCTGGTGTACCCTGGGGGAGAGCACTCCAGTGGCTGAGGGGCTGGGTGTGGTAGGGGGCTAACACCCAGCTGGCCCAGATGAGTCCCTTGCACCAGAAGCACGTGGAAGGCAGGTGAAACCCAGCCCTGGGTGCGCTGAGCAGCCTCCCAGCACCTCTCTCTGCCTGCAAATGCACCACTGAGAACCCCTCTGCTGGAGCCAGGTGGCTTAGGTGCCTGTGCTCTGGTGAGAAAGATGTCAAGTGCCACCCAGAAAAGCCAGCAGAAGGGGGTGTGGGGTGATTCCTCCTGTGAACTCTTAGCCCAGGTAGGAAGTGGAGCAGCCACCCTGATGTGAGAGACCCAGGTTCAGTTCTAATCTTTGCCTGATGTGGAGAAAGGATTGAACAGGGAATGCCCACAGCTCTCAGGACAGTGCTGTCACCATTGGACCATGGAGTCTCCCAATGTCAGATTCCCCCTATTTCCTGTTTTACTTTGGGTTTTGTTGCAGAGTCCTTGGGAAAGGGGGCAGGGCCCTCCCAGGCAGGTGCTCCAAACCTGGACTGCAGAGTCAGTCTCTCGCTCTGCTCTGGCCCAGTGAACATCCCACCCAGGCTGGGCAGAGAAGGGGGCTTTGATGAAGATCTCTCTCCAGCACAGACCCTGCTGGGGGAGCAGCAGCCACTCAGTCCAGGATTCCAGATCCCAATGGAGCGAAAAACAGACATACTGAGAGCAGCCTCCACTGTCTCTCTTTCCCACCTCTGGATACAACAGCTAGTGAATCAACTCCCCCCACTCCCCTCCCCTCCAGACCCCCAACCCTGGAGGAATCCAGTGCAGTGAGAGATGGATAGGCCGTATAGGCAGGTACCTAGGACCCTATTCCTGGGTGTGTTGAGGGTCGCACAGGAGCCGACTCATTGAGGAGAAGGAGCAGTGCTGGCTGCCCCACTGCCCACTCCAGAATGTCCCAGTTCCAGAACCCATTTCAGAAGAGGGGGCACCAGGGCAAACTCAAGTGAGTGCTGTTGACACCGGTGGGGGCCAGGGCCAAAATGGAGTCAGTTGTGCTGTGATCCCTGTGCACCAGGGCACAAGTGGGCAGAGCATCCGTCCCTGAACCAGACCGGCTGGAGTTTGCTGGTGATGTGCAGGTGTGTGAGAGGGAGCTGCAGTCAGTGCCCACATGGGGGAGCCATCCAGGAGAGGAGCAGAAGGGATCCCTGGTCACGGAGTGGGGTGGAGGGGCAGACGTGAGGGGGGATGGGTTAATCCAGCCTTACAAATAACTTCAGGAACCTGGTGGCAAAGCTCTGAAACCTCCATGACCCGAGCTGGTATCTCTGGCCCAGGGCTGGTAGCCAGTGAGTCTGGTGTGGATACAAGAGACCAGCTCTGATCGCTTGCTCCCTGTGACTGTCTGTTAGCAGAGTGGCAGGTTTCAGCATGGTAGCTGTGTTAGTCTATATCAGCAAAAACAAGGAGTCCTTGTGGCACCTTAGAGACTAATTTATTTGGGCATAAGCTTTCAAGGGCTAGAACCCACTTCACTGGATGCATGGAGTGAAATACAGGAGCAGGTATAAATACATGAAAGGATGGGGGGTTCCTTTACCAAGTGTGAGGTCAGTCTAACAAGATAAATCAATTAACAACAGGATACCAAGGGAAGAAAAATAACTTCTGAAGTGGTAAGAGAGTGGCCAGTTGATGAGAGGGTGTGAGTAACAGTAGGAGGAAATTAGTATTGGGGAAATTAAGTTTAGGTTTTGTAACGACCCAACCACTCCCAGTCTTTATTCAGGCCTACTCTGACAGTATCCAGTTTGCAAATTAATTCCAGTTCTTCAGCTTCACGCTGGAGTCAGTTTTTGAAGTTTTTTTACTGAAGAATTGCCACTTTGGTGTCTTTTATTGACACACACAGTCAGTGTCATGGAGAAATGTGTCCCCTGCAGCTCTAGCTCTGGATTGTCTCTCTGGGACCAGAAGCCCCATTACCCCTGTGTCCCTGTAGATCAATGGTTCCCAAACTTGGTTCAAGTATCAGAGGGGTAGCCGTGTTAGTCTGGATCTGTAAAAGCAGCAGAGAATCCTGTGGCACCTTATAGACTAACAGACGTTTTGGAGCGTGAGCTTGTCGTGGTAATACCCACTTCGTCAAGCGCTAGTAGTGGAAATTTCCAGGCAGTATATATAGCTAGCAAGCAGCTAGAGATAACGAGGTAGTTTCAGTCAGGGAGGGTGAGGCCCTGTTCTAAGCAAGTGAGGTGTGAAAACCAAGGGAGGAGAAACTGGTTCTGTAATTGCAGAGCCATTCAAGTCTTGTTGAGTCCAGAGCTGATATGTCAAATTTGCAAAAATGAACTGACAGCTCAGCAGTTTCTCTTAAGTCTGGTCCTGAAGTTTTTTGCTGCAGGAAGCCACCTTAAGGCGCTATAGGGTGCAGGGAGGTTGAGTGCTTTCTCCTACCAGGTGTTTGTAATTGCCATTCCTGGAATATCTGTTGTGTCCATTTATCTTTTCCGTAGGGAGTCCAGTTGGCCGATGTCACATAAGCAGAGGGCATTGTGGAATATGAGGCGTATATACATTGGTGGACGTGCAGGTGAATGAACCAGTGATGGTAGGCTGATCCTGGTTAGGGTCCCTATGAAAATGGTCGCTGGTGTAGACTATGTGGGGCAGAGTGGCATCGAGGTTTGTTGTGCATTGGATTGGTTCCTGAAGCTAGAGTTAACTATGGTACGGTGTTGCAGTTGCTGTGAGAATAACGTTTCAGGTTGCAGGTGTCTGTGAGCCAAGGTATTGGCCTGCCACCAAGATCCGTGAAGGTGGGACATTGTCCAGGATGGTTGTAGATCCCTGATGAGCGTGAGGGGTTTTAGCGGGGGCTGTAAGTGATGGCCAGTGAGTCTGTTGGTTCTTTCTTGGGTTGTCTTGCAGTAGGAGGCTTCTTGGTATAACACTCTGCGTCTGTTGATCTGTTTCCTAATTTCCGCTGTGCGGGTATTGTAGTTTTGAGAATGCGTTGGTGGAAGAAGTTGTTGTAGTGTTGGTCCTCGTCTGAGGGGTTAGAGCAGATGCGGTTGTACCTCCAGTGCTGCTGTGACCAAGATCGTGTGATGATGCCCGGATGGAAGCTGGAGGCATGAAGGTAGGCGAAGGGTCGGTAGGTGTTTTGATATAGAGTGAGGTGTTAATGTGACCTACACTTATTGCACCGTGGTGTCTAGAAAGTGGATCCTGTTAGATTGGTCGAGGCTGAGGCTGGAATGGTGGGGTGGAAATTGTTGAAATCGTGGTGGAATTTTTCTAGAGTCTCCTTCCCATGGGTCCAGTGATGAAGATGTCCATCAATGGAAGCGTAGGTAGAGAAGGGGCGTGAGTAGACGAGAGCTGAGGAAGCGTTGTTCCAGGTCAGCCATAAAAATATTGGCGTATTGTGGGCCATGCGGGTGCCCATAGCAGTGCCACTGATCTGGAGGTATATATTGTCATCAAAACTTGAAATAGTTTGTGTGAGTATAAAGGCACAGAGCTCAGCAGCCAGTTGTGTTGTGGCATCATCAGGGAACTGTTCCTACAGCTTGTATTCCTCCTGTGTGTGGATGTTTGTGTAGAGACCTCCACATCCATGGTGGCTAGGATGGTGTTTTTCTGGAAGATGAAATGCATTGTAGTTTCCTCAGGAAATCAGTGGTGTCACGGAGAATGCTGGGAGTGCTGGTGGCATAAGGGTCTGAGTAGAGAGTCCACATATCCAGACAGTCCTCAGTGGAGTGCCAATGCCCGAGATGATGGGGCTCCAGGATTTCCGGTTTTGTGGATCTTGGGTAGTAAGGATGACACAAATCAGATATCAGGAATGGCAATATACAAAACCTGTAGGAAGGACACTTCAAACCTCCCTGGCCCACACTATAGGCAGACCTTAAGGTGGCCATCCTGCAGCAAAAAAACTTCAGGACCAGACTTCAAAGAGAAACTGCTGAGCTTCAGTTCATTTGCAAATTTTGACACTATCAGCTCTGGACTCAACAAAGACAGTGAATGGCTGCCAATTCAAGAACCAGTTCTCTCCTTGTTTCACACCTCTACTGCTAGAACAGGGCTCACCTCCCTGAATGAACTAACCTCTGTTATCTTTAGCTTGCTTGCTAGCATATATATACCTGCACCTGGAAATTCCACTACCTGCGTCTGACAAAGTGGTATTCACCGCCACGAAAGCTCACGCTCCCAAAACGTCTGTTAGTCTATAAGGTGCCACCAGAATTCTCTGCTGCTTTTACAAACTTGGTTCAGGCCTGTTCAGGGTAATCCCTAGCAGGCCGGGAGAGCAAGAACACTTGTTTACCTGAGCGTCCCCGAGGTACGGCTGCTCTCCAGTGGCTGCGATTCACCGTTCCGGCCAATGAAGCTGCGGGAAGCTATGGGGGCTTGGGGACTTGGAACAATGCCAGTTCCTACAGAAACCCCTCCCCGGGATCGGTGGGGCCCGGCTTCTTCCTTGGAGCCTAAGTCCCGCCACATATGATGCACATAGAGAAATATATCATCTCGTTGAGGCTCTAAGGGATCGCGTAGGGAGCTAGGAGACAGGTGTATGGCAAAGAGGCTAGTCCGACGCGGAGGTGACCGGGGAAGGCTTCAGATGACACAGTCAAAATGAACAGCTTGCGCATAGGCGCTCACACAATTTAATCCTATGGAAGGTGTGTGTCAGGAAACTCTGATTTCACATTGCGAAGATGGAGGGGAGGAGTGAGATGTATGCACGTATGACTCACACACGAGACTCAGGCCTCGAATGAATCGATTCGATTCCCTCCCCGCTGCGGTGCGTGGCTCCACACCTCCTGGCTGAAGATCCCGAGCCCCGCGGCTGGGCTGGAGCCCGCACCCGCGCAACAGAAATGGATACCGGAGAGGGGAATTCTCCAGCAGGCCCTTACCCGCTGCTTCCAGAGCCTCTTCCCAGCAGGGCAAGACCCCAGCCCGGCCCGGCCCCTGCCCCCGGGGCCCGCTCGAGGAAGTGAGAGAGACCCGCCCCCCCCCCGGGCTGCAGGGGGAGGTTTGGCCCCAGGCTGCTCCCAGCGGAGCTGGCTGCGATTCCCGTCCGGGGCCCGGGAAAGCTGCCGCCAGCCCCGGTGTGTGCGGGGCGGGGGGAGCCAGGGGCTGGGACGAGGAGGACTGGAGGTGGGAGGGCAAGGGGGGATTTGGAGGTGGGAAGGGACGCGGGAGCGGGCAGGAGGCAGGTGAAGCGGGCGGCATGGGGCAGAGGGGGCGCTGCACGGAGGATGAGGCCATGCAGGGGGATCAATGTACAAGGGAGAATTGTGGCGCTCAAGGGTCGGATTAGAGGGGAAATCTGGCTGGCGGGATCTAGTGAAGGAAAAGGGGGGATATGGGGAGAGGAGGCTGGAGGCGGACTGTGAGAGCAACAGGAGGCTGGCTGGGGAAGGGAGAGAGAGGCCAGTGAAAAGGGAGAGGGATGGTGAGAGAGACAATAGCAGCTTCCCTGTGCCATGAATTCAGATCTCCCCCACACTGGTGACAAACCGGAGTCGCTGCTGGCTCTGGCAGGGGGTGAGTCCAGTTGGGCGGATGAGATCGGCTGTCCCTGGGGGCTGCAGGGGGAGTCCAGGGCAGTTCATTCCTCAGGTATTGTCACTGGACTAGAGGGCTGTGGCTATTGCTAAGGAAGAGGAGGAGGTGGGTGTGTCTGTGTGCTCCTGGTATTAGAGCCCTGGAGTTGAGCTTCCTGGGGCAGATGCTGCTGCCTCCTCCGTTGGGATCTGGAAGTCCAGACTGAGCAGCTGCTGCTCCCCCAGCAGGATCTGTTCTGGGGAGGGACCTGCATTAACTCCTCTCTGTGCCCAGCCCAGGTGGGGTCTTTCTCCGGTGTCTGGAACCAGCCCCAGGGGGAGTCCCAAGCTCTGTTTTCACCAAATCCTGAGCTGGAGCCTGCAGGACCTGTCTGTCTGCAGGGAGAGAGCAGGGGGGGGAATGAGGGTGTGAAATGGACTCAAGCCCCTGCTGAAACCTCCCCCATCACCCCTGTTGCCCTGACAGGCTGAGGAATTGCATCCATATTTCGCTCCAGATCGTCCCATCTTCCAGGGGACAGGGAAGGGAAATGGCTGTGATGGAGCCAGCTCAGGTAGGGGATTTTCAGAGAGCTGCAGGGGCAGTTACTGTAGAGGGGGAGGGTCAGGAAACACAGGGGGAGGTAGACAGGGGCCAGCATGTGACAAACCAGCTGGGACACATTCAACCTGGGCCTGATTTTCTGAACAGGCCCATTGTCAGGGGGAAACATTCCCCCATTTCTGAACCAGGAAACACCCCCCTGTGCAGGGCTGGGAAAATTGACCAGACTCCCAGTGCTGGAGCCTGACCCCACTGTCCAGAGGCTGCTGTGAAATCCGCAGGGAAGCTGTCGGGATTCCCGTCCCCATCCCTGGCTCAGAGCTCTGCTTCCCGCATCAGCCTGTGGCTGGCAGGCGTGTGGGAAATGAGAAGACCCTACTCTGTCTGCTGGGGAGGACAAGGAGCTCTCACCTTCTCCCCACCCTCGGAAGCCGCCTGGCTGCTCTGAGCAGGGTGCAGGTGGGATTCTGAAGCTCTGATCTTCCCAGAGCTTCCATTTCTTTATCCTTCCTCCAGTGTGACTACTGGGATTGTAGCTGGGGCAGCAGGTGCTAAGGGAGGACTCTTATTGTTTCAGATGCTGGTGACTTTCAAGGAGGTGGCTGTGTATTTCACCCAGGGGCAGGGGGCTCTGCTGGACCCTACTCAGAGAGCCCTCTACAGGGATGTCATGCAGGAGAACTTCGAGATGGTGGCCTCACTGGGTAAGGGATTCCTGTGCTCTTAATTATTACAGGACGGGCAGTCTGCGTGTATGAATCTGGTGAGTTCTGCCCTGCTCAGATCAGACTGAAATGGATCCCAGAGTCCATAGATTTAGTGTGAGAGAAACTTTCATCTCTCCATGCCCCCTCCAATGGGATCAGGAAGTCGTAAAGCTAATGGACATGCTAATTCATCCCCATCCATCCAGCTTTGAAAGGGGCAGGAGCAGGGTATGGTCCTGTTTGTATTATTTCTCATTTCTTTGTACTGTCGGTGTGGCCCCGTTCAACCCAGGATAGATGGACACAAGGTGGGGAAGGCAGTACCTTTGATTGGACCAGATTTGGTTGGTGAAAGAGAGAAGCTTTTGAAGCTTGTTATTTTATTTTGTTTTGGATCACTTGACGATCACCTGTTCTGTTCATTCCCTCTGAAGGATCTGGCACTGGTCACTGTTAGAAGACAGGACACTGGGCTAGATGGACCTTTGGTCTGACCCAGTGTGGCCGTCCTTATGTTCACCCACAGGAGTTGGCCCAAGAAAAGATATTGTGTCACTCACCTTGTGTCTCTTATTTTACACTCACTATCCTGTGTGATCCTCCATTGCTGGGACTGGCTCTGGCAAGACGGGTCTGGAGGTTTAGAACTAGGCAGGGGTTTAACACCAGAGCTGTGTCTGCATCAGCAAGTCCCCCACAATGCACAGATCCTGGAAGCCCCCATTGAGGCGGTGACAGCTCCTCCCCTCCCACAGACATCTGCGTCTCCCTGGGGGCTCAGTGGCCATGTTCCCACCTGTTTAGATTCCACATCCACGTAACTACCAGTGACTTTGTTCCCACCCTTTGGGATTCCACAATCCCCCAGCTCAGCATGGGGAATGTTCTTTGTGACAAATACACTGTCAATACTCAAGATACACCCTCATCTTCCTAATTTCCCTCCCTGAGCAGGATTTCCCATTCCAAAACCTGACCTGATCGCCCGGCTGGAACGAGGGGAAGAGCCGTGGGTCCCGGATATTCAGATCTCTGAGGAATCGGAGATCCCAAGAGGCAGCTGCAGAGGTGAGGAATTGTTGAAACTGATACACAAACCATCTGGCAGGTGAATCAAAGAGCTGGGACTCCCAAAGGTGGGCTGTTAGCGAGCTCCCTGGGGTATGTTTCATCTCACCCAGTCAGGCTGTAGCCAGACGGTATGGTATCATCATGGCAGATATCACCTCTGGCTTCCCACCCATCCTTTAGCTGTATGGAGTTTGCTCCCTGACTTTTCTTGCCTGGCAGCATGTAGATGTAATGTGGAGGCAGAATCCAATTTCTCCATCTCCCCAACAGTCACTGTGTTGTGTTTTCCCCTCTGTGCTGTTACCCATTCTGTCGTTTCTCCCCGGCACAGGGAATGACTCCTGTCTGGATTCTCTCTCTCCCCTAGCAGTTCATGAGATGATGATGAGTGAGAACAAGGAGAAGAATCCACCAGAGGAAGATCCCGAGCAAGTGGAACTGCAGGGGAACTTTTTGAGAGGAGCTGAAGAGAATTTTTCCCAATCCTTGGAACAGGGAAAAGCTTGGAGGAGTCAGCAGAGATCAGAGAGGCAGCTGGAAAACCACCCAATAAAGAAAGAGGATGAATCCGTTGAAGGTCGAGCAGGATGCAAGGACTTCAGGAAAACCACAGCCCTGCAGACCAATCACAAGGAAGGGAAACCTTATAAGTGTCTCAACTGTGGGAAAAGCTTCAATCAGAAATCAAACCTTATCACTCATCAGAGAATCCACACAGGAGAGAGACCTTATAAATGCCTGGACTGTGGGAAAAGCTTCAGTCAGAGCTCACACCTTATTGCGCATCAGAGAGTACACACAGGAGAGAGACCCTATAAGTGTCTCAACTGTGGGAACAGTTTTGCCCAGAGATCCATCCTTATCAGACATCAGAGAATCCACACTGGAGCTAAACCTCACAAATGCCTCGACTGTGGGAAAAGTTTCGCTCACAGATCAACCCTTAGTTCACATGAGAAAATCCACACAGGAGAGAAACCCCACAAGTGCTTGGACTGTGGGAAAAGCTTCATTCAGCGATCAGCCCTTACTACACACCAGAAAATCCACACAGGAAAAAAAGTCTACAAATGTTTGGACTGTGGGGAAAGTTTTACTCAGCGATCAAACCTGATTTCACATGAGATCGTCCACAAAGGAGAGAAACCCCATAAATGCTTGGATTGTGGGAAAAGCTTCCGTGACAGCACAGACCTTCTTAAACATCAGAGAATCCACACAGGAGAGAGAATCTACAAATGCCCTGACTGTGGGAAAAGTTTCACTCAGAGATCAACCCTTACGAGACATCAGAAAATCCACACTGGAGATAAACCCCACAAATGCTTCTACTGCGGGAAAAGCTTCATTCGTAGATCAGCCCTTACTACACACCAGAAAATTCACACAGGAGAGAAACTCTATAAATGCTTGGACTGTGGGGAAAGTTTCACTCAGCAATCAAATCTGATTTTACATGAGATTATCCATAAAAGAGAGAAACCCCATAGATGGTTGGATTGTGGGAAAAGTTTCATTCAGAGTTCAAAACTGATTTCACGTGATATGAGCCACAAAAGAGAGAAACCCCATAAATGCTTGGATTGTGGGAAAGGCTTCCGTGACAGCTCAGACCTGCTTAAACACCAGAGAATACACACAGGAGAGAGAATCTACAAATGCCTGGACTGTGGGAAAAGTTTCACTCAGAGATCAACTCTTACCAGACATCAGAAGATCCATGCCGGAGACAAACCCCACAAATGCCTCAACTGTGGGAAAAGTTTCACTCAGAGATCAACCCATATTAGACATCAGAAAATCCATACTGGAGATAAATCTCACAAATGTCTCAACTACAAGGAAAAGTTTCATACAGAGATCAAACCTAATTTCACGTGAGATGATCTACAAAAGAGAGGAAACCCAAAAAGGCTTGAACTGTGGAAAAAGCTTCAAGAACAGCTCAACGCTCACTGAAACATCGGTGACACCACACAGGAAACAACTCTTAAAAATACCTTGACTGTGGGAAAAGATTCAGTCAGAGCTCACCCATTATCATACATTGAAGGGTCCCCACAAGAGAGAGGCTTTGAATGTGGGGGAAGCTTCATCTGGTGCTTTGGAGTATAAGGCAACAGCAAACCCACCCAGGGTAGAGACCCCTTAGGGCAGGGGTGGGCAAACTATGGCCCTAGGGCCAGATCCGGCCCCTCAGGGCTTTGGATCCGGGCCACGGGATTGCCCCCGTGGCGCTGCGGACCCCGCGCCGTTCTCAGAAGCAGCTGGTACAACATCCCTGAGGCCCCCAGGCAGGGGGGCAGAGGGCTCCATGCATTGCCCTTGCCTCCAGACACACACACACACTCACACACCCCGCAGCTCCCACTGGCCAGGAATGGGGAACCACAGCCAATGGGAGCTTTGGGGGAGGTACCTGGAGGTGCGGCAAGGGCATCGCATGCAGAGCCCTCTACCCCCCTGCTTCTCTCCCCCCCACCCCAGGGCCACAGCACTTCCTGGAGCGGCACAGGGCAGGGGTCAGGGCAGGCAGGCAGGGAGCCTTCCCTGGCCCCAGTGTGTGCCGCTGCCACCCCGAGCCACTTTAAGTAAGTGGCACTGGGCCTGAGCCTGAACCCCGCCTGCACCCTGCCCCCCAACTCCCTGCCCTGAGCTCCCTTGTACATCCCACACCCCTGTGCACACCAACTCCCTGCCCTGAGACCCCTCGTGCACCTCGCACACCTCCTGCACCCCAATTCCCTGCCCTGAGCCCCCTGCTGCACCCTGCACCCCTCCTGCACCCCTGCCCTGAGCCCCCTCCTGCATTCCACACCCCTCCTGTACCCTACACCTTCCCTGAGCCCCCCATACACCCCATACCCCTCCTCTGCTCCAATCCCTTGCCCTGAGCCCCTTTGTGCACACTGCACCCCGTCCCACACCCCGCACTCTCTCCCGCACTCCAACCCCCTGCCCCAGCCCTGCATACAATTTTCCCACCCAGATGTGGCCCTCGGCCCAAAAAGTTTGCCCACCCTTGCCTTAAGGTTTTTCTGCACAGCAAAGAAAAACCCATGGCTGACCCATGACAGCTGACTCAGGCTCATGGGGCTCGGGCTGCAGGCCTCGTTCATTCCTATATGAACTTCAGGGCATGGGCTGGAGCCTGAGTCCCGTGAGCCTCGCACCTCACAGGGTCCTAGAGACAAGGCTCCAGAATAAGCCTGGAAATCTATACAGCAATGAAACACCCTGTGAGTCCGAGAGGGCTGACATGGTGCAGCCGCAGCAGGTGCCTAGTTGCTGTGTAGACAGACCCTGAGATGCCTTTAGCATGGAAAAGTCTCGAAGTGGAGCTATCACCACCTTGGACATGAGAGACTCCTCCACACATGTGGGAAATTCTCTCAGGGCCCTGACTGGGGCTGGCCATGGTGACAAACCCATTTCCTCGTTCCCACATGCATCAGGGATGTTTGGCTCCCAAGGATCCAGCTGCCCATCACTGGGGTGAGGACCAACAGCAGCCGAGCATCAGCTGGTCAGTGACCCTCTGGCTCTGCCTGATCTAAGCAAACCCCAGGCAGAGGAGGAGAAGCCCCCATCAGCCCCTCCTCCCTGCTGCAGCACTGGCTGCTGAGCTGATGGGCCACAGATTGGGGAAGGGAGAGAGAGAAACTCCTGCAGCCGCTCCCTCTGCCTGGCTGAAGTTCCCCCCTTTCCCTTCCCCTCCCAGCCGAGATCCCCCTGCCATGGAGATGAGGAGAAGGACACTTGGGCCAGGCCCCACCTTCACTCTGCACACCTGTCCCCATCCCCCATCTTCCACCATCCCCTGGGCTGGGCCCCCCCACTGACCTGGAGCTGTTCCCTGCCGGGTGAGTGTCCCTGGGGGCTGGTAACTCCTCCCCTCCCCAAATCTCCCAGGGCGCTGGGCTCTGGGGGAATCAACCTTTAAGGGACCAATGGGTTCTGGGGAGGACACTGGGGATTGAATGGTTGGGGCTGGTGGAGCTGGGAAGCAGGGGGAGCTGGGTGATGGGACTATTGAGTGTTTGATCTCCTTCCCAGATCCTCATGTCACTGTCCTCCAGGGTGCTTTGTGGAAGGCTGGGGCTAGCGCACCGTGTGACAGACTGAACTGTGGGTTGAGGATCTAGTTTATTGGCTAGAAAAGGGAACTTCTAATGAGAGTAGGCCCTAGTCCAACCTTTCTGATTTTGCTTTTGCACATGACCATCCCTCCCCTTGTTTCTGTTGGGATCTCTTGTCTCTCTTCAAATAAATTTCCTTTTCTTTTGCTGTCAGCAAATTCCAGTGCTGTGTGTGATACCAAAGCAGTGGTCTCCGGTCAAACAGGTCAAGTGATGCTGTGGGGTTCAACCCAGACCAGAAAGGGGTCCTGTCATCGCCTGCCTTGTATCCCTGGGTGTGTCTCAATTGTGCAGCCATAGTTCAAAGCCCTCACACCAGTAGCCTGTGCACAGCACCAGCTCTTCTCACTGGCTTCCACCTGCTTTGGTTCCTCTTTGCCAAGTCACCCCAACTCACTCCCCAAACCTGAGTCTCCCAAAGCTGGCTGCCCTGTAGTGTCAGATCCTCCTGAGCGTAGCACTCACAGCACTTCAGTAACTTTGCTGCTCTCTTAAAGAGACACCGCACAGCCCCACCCTGTTAGGTTAGCAGAGGACTCGCACTTCATTGTGATCTGCAGCACCGAGATGGTTTGTTGTAAAACTAAAAATAAATGTATTCCTATGGAACCTAGGATTAAGGGATGTCTAGTAAGAGTGAAAGCAACACGAAAGGTTACAAGGTATCACTGTTTCTCAGCATCAGCTAGTGGTAAAAGGCACTAAAAATCATTAAAAGGGTTGGACAAATATTTTCCGTCAAAACATTTTTTGGATCAAAAACTAGGGGTTTTTAAAAAGCAGAAAACAATTACAGACGTCTGCTTTCCTTTAAAATTTGTTGTGGTTTTTTTTAATTGAAAAGTTGAAATTAGTCTTCCAAAATGTGAACATGGTTGGGGGTTTCAGAAGTGTGTGGCTAAATATTTGCTGCTTGCTGTGTTTGTTTAAAGAAACAAAAAAATTCTGCTTAAAAAAAATCCAAAAAACCTTTGAACCACCTCAGCTTGTGACCAAACGCCTTAACCCATCCAGTCAGAGATTTTTTTCCAGGTTTCTGATACTCTGCTGGCTTCCTTGACTCATATCTATCTCCATAACTTTGGGTTCATTTAGCTTAGAACATAAGAACGGCCATACTCGGTCAGACCAAAGGTCCATCCAGCTCAGTATCCTGTCTACGGACAGTGGCCAGTGCCAAGTGCCCCAGAGGGGTGAACCTAACCGGTAATGATCAAGTGATCTCTCTCCTCTATCCATCTCCACCTCTGACAAACAGAAGGCTCCAGGGGCATCCAATTTCCTTACTGTCTAGGCTATAAGCATATGGACTTAATCCTCCATGGACTTATCTTTTCCTAGAAATGCCTCCATAGGGTCCCTCACACACTGGAGACGATTCTGCGGGTTTGTCTTAGATACTTGTGTACCTATACTCCCATAACGATGAGCATTTGACTGTTCTAGAATTGTGGATGGCCTGTGTTGTGAAAACTACATGCACTTAAAAATAGCATATGTCTGTGAATGGATGACAGAGTGGATGCTCAAATTAAATAACCCAACAAAGCACTTCTATACTGGGTTGGACCGCTCTGGGTCATAATGGTTAATTATCACGGGGTGTGAATGTTACCTTCCACCTTTCAAACACGACTATGCTATGCCCAGCATTTAAATAATATTAACCATAATCTAAAAATGTTTACATTTATTGGAAGGGGTCAAACACTCAAAGAGAGTTATGCTATTGAAAGTACAAAAGTTTGAGAACCACTAATTAAACCCCTCTGAAGCCTCAGGGAACGCAAGGGAGCGGTCTGCCTTGGGTAGGGTGGAGGAGGTAGGTGTTAGGATATTGCTCTTCTCATGTGATCCCTCCCATGGAAAGATAACAGCTTGGCTCTTTGTGTTAAATAGCTGTCGCAAGCCTCAAACTGCTGAATGAGCTTTAGGGTAAGGAAGGCTGTGCCTCCACAAACAGCCTGGCCTGCACCCATCGACCCTCAATCCACTTCCTTCCCCATCAGATCCGATCCATCTGTTCTGTCCCCTCCCGCCCAAGACTCACTCTCCCCGAACCAGACACACCGGCGTGGTACAGACACGAACCGGGTCCACACCTCAACCCTCTCATTCTTCTCGCCCCCATAAACCGTTCCCTGACTGCCCCGACCCCTATCCACACACACCCCTGCCAAGTCCTGACAGACCTCTGGAATGCCCACAATCCAATATTCTGTAATATATGTGCACAAATAAGATGACCACCGTCTTTCCAAATGCTTTTGTTGCTCTGCACATACTTCTAACAGTTCCTGTAACAGCTGCCAGTGGAGAATGCAGCTTCTCCAAGCTGAAGTTAATAAAAACACATCCACACTCCACAATGACACAGGAGAGGCTGCTTGGCCTTGCAACCATCTCAATAGAGCATAAGCTGGCCCAGACTGTGGACCTTCAACAGGAAGCAGTTCAAATCTTTGCAACCAATAAAGCATGGAAAGCACCACTTTGATTATTCAAACAGTTAAAAATGCCAGTGTTTACTATGCACCCAAGAAAAGTTACATTTGCTGTTCAGGCATTTGAAAGTTAAATGTTACTTAAAATTTTTGAACAAGGGATTTTAAGTTGTTAGTTCTCCTTTATTGGGGTAGGTAGCAGAGCAGTACCATGAGAGTAGAACAGGAAGAAGGCAAAACTGAGACCTTTCAAAGTTTCAGCCCAAGCAAGGGGGAATGGGGGCTTCATTTGAGCTCCCCACCCGAGGTGCCAAAATGTTGTGGGCTGGCCCTGGTGGCATCTTCCACTTTGCTTCACCTGCTGGCTTTGTCTGCCCGTCATGTAAATGTCATTTCATTGTCCTCACTCCATTTACATTGGAGACAGGTTCCAGCAAGTGGAAGAACCACATTCCTTTGTTTAGGGCAGGGATGACATAAGCCGTGCCTGACAAACACATTTTAAGACATTTTCCAGCCTGTGTTTCTAATTCTTTGTGTATGATCCATAAGTATCTCACGCAAGCATATGACTGATCCCCGGAATCGGGCCCTGCTTCTGTGCCTAAGTGGGCCCTGCGCATTAAAGAAGAGCGCCTAACTTAGGCGCCTTTTTAATTTTTTTACTCATACAGCGGCTGTCCAGGTCTTTGGCAGCACGTTGGCAGAGGGTTCTTCACTCGCTCCAGGTCTCCAGCAGCATTTCGGCGGCATGGGTCCTTCGGTGCCGCGGAAGACCTGGAGCAAGCATAGGATCCACCGCCAAAGTGCCACCGAAGACCCGACGTGCTGCTGGGTATTCGAATCAGGCCCCGCACTTCCTAAAGCCAGCCCTGCCTCTGGCATTGGAATGCTTTCAGGGTCAAAGCAGTACGCTAGTCCTTGGGGAACTGCTCCTTGGGGATTTTCGTGGATATTCAGTGATAGGTGGCACAGTGCCCACTCACGATTGTCCCAGGCCTGGCCCCCATTTTGGGAAAGGGGGCATCAGGCCAAATCTGAGTGCTGTTGACACCTGGCGGGGGACAGGGCTAAAATGAAGTGAGTTGTGCTGTGATCTCCGTGCACCAGGGCACAAGTGGGCAGAGCACCAGTCCCTGAACCAGACCGGCTGGAGTTTGCTGCTGACATGCAGGTGTGTGAGAGGGAGGTGCAGTCAGTGCCCACATGGGGGAGCCAGTTGGCAGAAGGGCAGAGGCAATCCCTGGTTGGCTGGGTGGGGGACACAAAAGGGGGTTTGGCCTAGAACTCAGGGATGCGATAATCCGGCCCTACAAATACTTCTAGGAACCTGGTGGCAAAGCTCTGAAACCTCCATGAACCACGTGAGGGGAGCAGAGCTGGGAGCTCCAGCCCAGGGCTGGTAGCCAGTGAGTGTGAGGTGCAGACAACAGACCAGTTCTGCCCAACTGCTCCCCTGTGCCAATCTGCTACCAGAGCGAATCACACACACAGAGGGTCCCCGGCTGCCCATCACCCCTGTGTGTCCCTGGAGCAATCCCAAGTCTGCACAGAAATCCCCTTTCCTGGGATCTGGGCGCCTCCCGTCTGTCCTCCCACGGGTACGTTGGCCCCTGTGCACGATGCCCCTGTAATGCGGGGAGAAGCTGCCGGTGGCCAGGGGGAGCGGAGCAGCGTCCCGCAGCCCGCTGGGTTTATCGCTAGGACCCAGGAGCCGCTGGGTGGGAACAGCGGCCGGGCTCCCTGCGTCCCAGCAGCAGGAAGTGACTCGCAGCCGCTGCGGTGACTCAGGCTCCCGGCGAGATCCCCGAGCCCCGGCGGCTGGTGCTGGGAGCCCGGAGCCCTGGCTGCAGCCGGGAGAGGGGAATCTCCAGCAGGGCCCTTCCCGCTGCTCCCCAGGAGCCTCTCCCAGGCCAGGGGCAAGCCCCCAGCCCGGCCGGCCCCGCTGGCCCGGGGGGCCCCGTCGGAGGAAGGTGAGAGAGACCCGCCCCCCCCGGCACCCCAGGGCTGCAGGGGGAGGTTAGGCCCCAAGGCTCTCCAGCGCAGCTGCTGCGATTCCCGCCCGGGCCCGGGAAACTGCCGCCAGCCCCGGTGGGTGCCGGGGCGGGGGAGCCAGCCCGGGCCGTGCTGGGCGGGCAGCACACACGGAGTGCCGCCGATCCGCTCCCCCCACGTGCTCTGTTGCTGCTGACGTAGGTGCTCGTGTGACGGTGCCGCTCGCTGACCTGGGAGGCCGAGGGGCTCTGCTGGCCCGAGGGGTCAGAGCGGGCAGGAGGGTCCAAGCGCTGGAGGCAGGGGAAGGAGATGGGGAAAATCAGAGACAGGGGAAGGAACCAGGGTTAAGAATGTGGCTATGGCCCGGCCAGACAGTGTCAGTGGGGACACCCCAGGGTATAGAGGGGTTAAAAGCGACAGCAGTGGGGGCGAGCAATCTGCAGTGTGTGCAAAAAAGGATGTTGAGGTATAAAGGGGCTCCCCTCCCCCCCCGGGGGATGCTACACCTCAGCACCCGCTCCCAGCGCTGGGTTCTCACACAGTTGCACCCCAAGGCCCAGAGGCTTGGAGCTGCTAAAGGAGCCACGATTCTGTGCAATATTTCACCTACCCCCCTCCCCTCCCAAAGTTTTAGTGTTTAAAGTAATCCCTGATCAGTCGCTATCTCTGCATATTGCCTCATTGGTGCAGGAAGGCTCTTGGTCTGCCTAGGGATCCCTGAATGGGAACCGTTCTGCGGGCCTCTAAGTGGGCTGGGATGTGGGAGACCCAGGTTCAAGCAGAGGAGGAAAGCAGGTTTGACCAGGGGTCTCCCACATCTCATGTGAGTGCTGAAAGGTAGTCGGTGGGTACAGGGCCAGCTCCAAGTTTTTGCTGCCCCAAGCAGTGTGGGGGTGAGGGGGAGGGAAGCTGAGTGGTGGCAGCTCCACTGCTCCGCTTTCTTCTTTGGCGGCAATTTGGCAACAGGTCCTTCCCTCCGAGAGGAACCGAGGGACCCGCCGCCAAAGAGCCCAGTGTGCCGCCCCTTCCCCTTGGCTGCCCCGAGCACCTGCTTGCTGAGCTGGTGCCTGGAGCCAGCCCTGGTTCGGTACCACCACCACTGTCTCCTTCTCTGGCTGTTTTGGGTGGCATTAGGCTCCTGCCTAGCTCAAGAAACTGCTTAGGGCCCTGAGCCACCTGACTCCAGGAGCTGGGCTCCCATTTGTGGAGTGCTAGGCAGCACTAGGTGCCTTCCTGCCACTGAGAGTTAAGTGCCAAAGTTTGCGAGAGCCAAGACGGGTTTTAGGTCAGCATCTCCCAGGGGCAGGCTGAGGTGGCTCCTCTCCTTTGTGGGTCCCATTCTCGGGCGCTTGCCTCTCCACATGCTCTATAGGGAGGCTAGACACCTAACTCAGCTTTGTGGATCACAAGATTGTTCCTGTGAATTGCTAGGGGTCTAAAAGCTAGTCCTTGCAATACTCAGCATGCAGATGCCTCCATCCCATCGTGAGTCCAGCCCCCCGGCCTTTTCCTCACTGCTAAAAAGGTGGGTTTAGTTTTTATTGTTTAGGGGTTTTTTTCTACCATGGAGTAACTAAAGTACAGGATTATTCTGAGGTAAAAATACAGTGAGGAGAGAGCACTTGAGTTTTAGCAGTGAGGAAAAGGGCTTAGAAAATGGCTCTGAAATAGGATCAGAGAGCAGGGAGGTAGGGCCCCTGTATTTTCTTTTTTCCCTCCTGGATCACGGTGCACTTTATTTACACCCGCCCGTGCGTGCAGAAGCAGTGCACATGTTGTGTGGGCAGCTTGTTCAGGATGCATAACAGTGGCAATGAGGATACGTCTGTAGAAGGGACAGTGGTAGATTTTCTGCCTAATAGCTTGCGCTTCAAAGGTGTTTGTAAGTATTTTAAATACTGTTTATCGGGTTTGGCGGTGTACTCAGTGTTTGTGCGCAGTAAATGTTTGTTTGCTATAGAAACCATGCAGCCTGATCTACACATGGGCCGTACCTGAACCCTACATTCGGGGAGTCTAGCCCCCGGCCCTGCCCCAGGCTATCCCCTCCTCGCCCGCTGGAGCCCTGAGCCTCCTACTGCAGCTGGAGGAGCCCTGGCCCGCCCACTCCGGCCTCGCTGAGTCATGGGCTGCCAGCTGGCCCGAATCCCAGGCTGCCGTCTGGCCCAAGCACTGGCCTGCCCGCCCCAGCTGTCCCAAACCTCAGCCCACCGGCCGGTCCAAGCCTCAGCCTGCCTGCCTCAGCTGGCCTGAGTCCTGGGCCGCCAGGCACCGGCCAGCCCGCCTTAGCCCCTGCTGGCTTTGGGGAAGAAGCAGAGCAAGGGGGGAAGAGGAGCAGTGTGGGTGAGGTCACGGAGAAAGAGTGGGACGTAGGAGCGAGGCCTCTGGGTGACGCATGGGCGGGGCCACGGCCTAGCTGGGGAAGCTTAGCCCCCACGCCACCCCCTCCCTGGCCCATTCTACCCACCGCCCAAGGATCTACAGTGGAAAGAGCCTAATAAATAACACCACCTTCATTCCGGGTTTTACAGACAATAGCCCAGAGGTTTAACTCTGGGCAGTGCTTTTCTGGATTACCAAAACGCCTTTCTTTGTGCCCAAATTTAAAATGCTGATTTCACGGTGGTAGCAAATTTTGCCCCCTCCATTACCAGTTCCTACCTCTGGACCAGAGGCTGGGGGAAAGGAAGCAGATTGTGACAGGCAACCTCCCCATCCACCATTCTTTGCTGTCCTGGGACCTGGAGATGCAGAAAAGTAGAGGATGTGGAAAGGTGAGCGGTAGTAGATTATGAGGGTAATACCCCCATCACAGCTTGCTACCCCTGGACCAGAGGTTGGGGAAAGGTAGAGGCAGCAAAACTGTGAAAGAGCAGCAAAAGAGAATAGTCAGGTGTCAGTAGCTGCTACCCAGTAGCAAATTGTACCGGCGGCAGTTACACTGGCCAGGAAATGGGTGGCAGAGAGCCCTGCAGGAGTGGACATGGCCCTGTGATTGGTTATTTTTAGGAGCAGATGAACCCATCAAGCCTGGTGGCCTGGCACAGCTCCATGACCCAAGTGAGGGGGGGCAGAGCTGGGAGCTCCAGCCCAGGGCTGGTAGCCAGTGAGTGTAGGGTGCAGACAAGAAACCGTCCCTGACCAACAGCTCCCTGTGCCAATTGCTTCCCAGAACGAATCACACCCGCAGTCAGTGTCATTGCGAAAAGCATCCTCTGCTGCTCCAGGCTCTGGGTAGCCTCTTTAGGACCCCATCACCTCCCATCTCTGTTTATATCGTGGACTCTCTGGAATAATCCTGAGTCTTGATAGAAATCCCCCTTCTCCTGCTCCCCAGGACTGGTACATCTCCTTTCTGTCCTCCCATTGACACGGTGGCTGCTTTGAACGATGACCCCTTAATTCTGAGAGAAGCTGCCTGCGCCCAGGGGACATGGGGTCCCTGAGGAGTTTATCGCTGGGACCTAGAAAAAGCTGGTGTGGGTGTGATCACTGGGTCCAGGCATCAGAGTCTCTGCAGTAAGGGCTTGTGTACACTACAAAATTAGGGCGACTTAATTTAGGTCAATCTACAGTCATGCCTGTAATTGAGTGGGCTGTTGGGGTCCACACTGCCCTTCTTCTGCTGCCAGAGCAGGTCCTCACCAGGAGCATTTGCACCGACTGATGTGGGGCACTGACAGCTGCACAGGGCTCACAGCTGGAGCTCCCCACACCTCTGGAGTGACAGCCCAAGCTCTGTGCCCAGGGCTCAGTTTCACAGCAGAGAGCCTCCTAGGAATGAAATTGACATCCTGGCTCAGAGCAGCTGTAGGTTCCCTGCTGTGAAATTGAGCCCAGGATGCCGGGGGGTGGGGAGGCTTAACCCCCCTCACCCTATTCAGCCTTGGGGCACTGGCTCCAGACTTCAGCCCTTCTACCCCAGCTTCAGCTGTGGCGCTTTGGGCTTCAGTCCTCCAGGGTGCTGGGGTTCCGGGCGTCAGCCACCCCACACCGCCCTAGTTCCGACCATGGGACTCCAGCTCTGGGCTTCAGCCAAGGGTGGTGGGGCTTCAGCAGGCCTGGCTTTACTGGCCGCCGTGGTCAAGAGGCAAGCAGTGGGGTGAGCCTGGGGTGTAAGGCTGCAGAAGGGAGTTTGTGGGGGGGAAGCAGTGGGGCCCAGGAGGTGATTGGAAGCCATAGGGGGTGATGGAGGGCTGGGAGACGTAGTGGTGGTCAGGGGAGATCCGTGCAGGGTAGGGGGAGGCAGTGGAGCAGCAAGGGCCAGGAGCACCAAAATACAACTCTACATTAGCAAGACATGAGAAGTTATTCTTCCACTCTGATTAAGTTTCAGCTTGAGGATTGTGTTCAGTTCTGGGTGCTCCATTTCAGGAAAGATGTGGACAAATTGGAGAACGTCCAGAGAAGAGCAACAAAAATGATTAAAGCTCTAGAAAACATGACCTATGAGGGAAGACTGAAAAAACAGAATTTGTTTAGTCTGGAAAAGAGAAGACTGAGAGGTGACATGATAACAGTTTTCAAGTGTTTAAAAGATTGTTACAAGGAGGAGGGGAAAAAATTGTTTTTCTTAACTGACAAGAAGCAATGGGCTTAAATTGCAGCAAGGGAGGTTTAGGTTGAACGTTACGAGAAACTTCCAAACTGTCAGGGTGGTTAATCACTGGAATAAATTGCTTAGGGAGGTTGTGGAATCTCCATCTCTGGAGATATTTAAGAGTAGGTTAGATAAATGTCTATCAAGGATGGTCTAGACAGTATTTGGTCCTGCCATGGGGGGAGGGGACTGGACTAAATGACCTTTCAAGGTCCCTTCCAGTCCTATGATTATTTTTTCTATTGAATCTGGAAAAAAAAACCCAAAACCCTACATAAATAAATTACAAGGATTTGGACAGGGAGATGTGCATATTTACTAGGCTGTAAAGTGATTTTAAAACTTAATCACAATTGCACTGTTAAAAATAGAATACCCTTTATTTAAATATTTTGGATGTTTTCTACATCTTCAAATATTAATTTCAATTATAAAACAATACAAAGTGTACAGTGTTCACTTTATATTCATTTTTATTACACATATTTGCACTGTAAAATACAAAAGAAATAGTATTTTTCAGATCTAATACAAGTACTGTAATGAAATCTCTTTATCATGAAAATTGAATGTACAACTGTAGAATTATGTACAAGAAAATGCATTCAAAAATAAAACAATCTAAAACTTCAGAGCCTACAAGTCCACTCAGTCCTATTTCTTGTTCAGCCAATCACTCAGACAAACAAGTTTGTTTACGTTTGCAGGAGATAATGCTGCCTGCTTCTTGTTCATGTCACCTGAAAGTGAGAACAGATGTTTGCATGGCACTGGTGTATCTGGCATCACAAGATATTTACATGCCAGATGTGCTAAAGAGTCATATATCCCTTCATGCTTCAACCAGAGGACGGGTCCATGCTGATGACAGGTTCTGCTCGATAACAATCGAAAGCAGTGCTGACAGACGCATTTTCATTTGCATTATCTGAGTTAGATGCCACCAGCAGATGGTTGATTTTCTTTTTTGGTGGTTCTGATTCTGTAGTTTCCGTGTTGGAGTGTTGCTCTTTTAAAACTTCTGAAAGCATGCTCCACACTCCGTCTCTCTCAGATTCTGGAAGGCACTTCAAATTCTTAAACCTTGGGTCGAGTGCTGTAGCTATCTTTAGAAATCTCACATTGGTACCTTCTTTGCGTTTTGTCAAATCTGCAGTGAAAGTGTTCTTAAAATGAACATGTGCTGAGTCATCGTCTGAGACTGCTATAACATGAAATATATGGCAGAATGTGGATAAAATAGAGTCAGATACATAAAATTCTCCCCCAAGGAGTTCAGTCAAATTTAATTAATTGTCATTTTTTGTTTTAAACGAGTGTCATCAGCATGGAAGCATGTCCTCTAGAATGATGGCTGAATCATGAGGGACATATGAATATCACTTCTCAGCTCTATGAGCTAAGATGTGAAAAAATATCTGGCATGTAAATACCTTGCAATACCAGCTACAAAACTGCCATGTGAATGCATGTTCTCACCTTCAGGTGATGTGAACAAGAAGCAGGCAGCATTATTTCCTGTAAATGTAGATAAACTTGTTTGTCTGAGCAATTGGCTGAACAAGAAGTAGGACTGAGTGGACTAATAGACGCTAAAGTTTTGCATTGTTTTGTTTGAGTGCAGTTATGTCACCAAAAAAAGAAAAAAGTCTACATTTTTAAGCTGTACTTTCAGAATAGAGAGATTGCACTACAGTACTTGTATGAGGTGAATTGAAAGATACTGTTTCTTAATCATTTTTGCAGTGCAAGTATTTGTAATCAAAAATATAAAGTGAGCATTGTACACTTGGTATTCTGTGTTGTAACTGAAATAAATATATTTTAAAATGTAGAACAACATTTCATTTGGTAGTCTATTTAACAGTGCAATTAAAACAGTGATTAATCTCAATTTTTTTAATAATGATTAATTCTTTTGAGTTAATCACGAATTAACTGTGATCGATCGACAGCCCTAATAATTAACTTTAGGAGAAAAAAATAAGTATTTTAGGAAAATTTGTCAGAATGGCCACCAGCAAGATTTGGTGGCTGCACTCTGAGGCCACCAAAAGATCTGTTGTGAAAACCCTCTGGTCTAGAGCGTCTGTCTGCAGGGAGAGAGCGTGCAGGGAATCAAGGTGTGAAATGGACTCAAGCCCCTTCTGTAACCCCCCCAGTCACCCAACAGGCTGAGGAATCACGTCCACATTTTGCTCCAGATCGTCCCATCTTCCAGGGGACAGGGAAGGGAAATGGCTGTGATGGAGCCAGTTCAGGTAGGGGATTTTCAGGGTGCTGCAGGAGAGGATGTGGCGGAGAGGGAGGGGCAGGCAACAGGGGGAGGTAAACAGGGTGTGACAAACCTGGGACATGGTCAGCCTGGGCCTGATTTTCTGAGCAGGCCCATTGGCAGGACAGGGAGCTGGCGGGGGTGGGTGGAGGGAGGGAGAGGAATTCCCCCGTTTCTCAAACAGGAGACACCCCCCTGGGCAGGGCTCAGAAAACTGACCAGACTCCCAGTGCTGGAGCCTGAACCCACCGGGCAGAGGCTGCTGTGAAATACGCAGGGAAGCTGTTGGGATTCCTGTCCCTGTCTCAGAGCTCTGCTTTCTGCATTAGCCTGTGGTTGGCAGGTGTGTGGGAAATGAGAAGACTCTGCCCTGCCCCATCTGTTGGGGAAACAAGGAGCTCTCACCTTCTCCCACCCCCTGAAGCCTCTTGGCTGCTCTGAGCAGGGTGGGGGTGGGATTCTGCTTTTCTGGGCCTCCTCCCCTGTAAATATGAGATTGTGGCTGGGGCAGCAGGTGCTGAGTGAGAGACTCTTGTTGTTTCAGATGCCGGTGACCTTCGAGGAGGTGGCTGTGTATTTCACCCAGGGGCAGGGGGCTCTGCTGGACCCCACTCAGAGAGCCCTCTACAGAGACGTCATGCAGGAGAACTACGAGACGGTGACCTCGCTGGGTAAGGGATTCCCATCCCCTCAGATACTAGAAGCTGTGGGGTCTGCGTGTCTGAATCTGGTCAGTTCTTCCCTGCTCAGTTAGATTAGAGGGAAAATGGATGCCAGGGTCCACACATGTGAGTGAGACTTTCATCTCCATGCCTCAGGGGTAGTCATTTTTTGTCAAGATCCAAATTTTGTGGTGAAAGTATAGTCAAGATCCAGACTCTAGAGAAAATAAAATTATTAAGTAAATAAAAAGATTTTGGGGTCCATTTAAAAGTGTCTGATGGTCCAGATTTGGCCTGTGGTCCACCTATTGACTTCCCCTGCCATGCCTTCTCCAATGGGTCAGGGAGTCATAAACCTGCTGATTCATCCCCATCCCTCCAGCTTTCAGAGGGGCAAAAGTAGCGTATGGCCCTGTCTGTATTATTTCTCACTGATTTATAGTGTTGGTGTAGCCCCGTTCCTCCCAGGATGGACAGACGAGGTGGGGGAGGTAGTACCTTTGACTGGACCAACTTCAGTTGATGAAAGAGACACTTTTTAAGTTGCCCAAGAAGAGATATTGCATCACCCACCTGGTGTCTCTTTACACTCACCATCCCCTATGATCCTCCATTCCTGGGACTGGCTCCAGCCAGAGGGCTCTGCCGGTTTAGAACTAGGCAGGGCTTTAACACCAGACTTGTGTCTGCATCAGCAAGTCCCCCAGAATGCACAGATCCTGGAAACCCCCAGTGATGCTGTGACAGCTCCTCCCCCACACAGACACCTGCCTCTCCCTGGGGGCTCAGTGGTCATGTTCCCATCTGTTCAGATTCCACATCCGCATAATTACCAGTGACCATCTTCCCACCCTTTGGGATTCCACAATCCCCCAGCTCAGCACGGGGCAGGTTGAACTCAGGGAATGTTCTTTGTGACAAATACTCTGTAACACCCTCATCTTCCTGATTTCCCCCCTTCTGAGCAGGATGCCCCATTCCCAAACCGGAGCTGATCACCCGGCTGGAACGAGGGGAAGAGCCATGGGTCCCGGATCTCCACCCATCCAAGGAATGGGACGTTCACAGAGGCACCCGCACAGGTGAGGAATCAGTGAAACTGACAAACCATCTGGCGAGTGAATGAAAAAGCTGGAACGCCCAAAGATATGTTTTTAGCGAGTTCCCCTGGCTGTGTTTCACCCCACCCAGTCAGGCTGTCGCCCTCAGATGTTGTTTCCATCATGGCAGATATCACCTATGGCTTCCCAACTATCCTTTAGTGTCACCCGCACACTCTATGGCTCCCACCTTTACCCTGTTCCTAGGACCAAGGCATAATCATTAGTGTAGGCACCCTGCCCCCCACCCTGTTTCTAAGGGTCAGGGCGTAATCTTCAGCAGGCTTACAGGATGTTTTAACCAGTGAAAGAGCCTTACACAGTAATATCCTTGACCTCTGTTTATTAACAGTTACCAAGATAGAACACACATGCTAAGCGTACAGTGCTCACCACTCCCAATAAGGCAGATGAACTTTTCCTGGTGGCCAGTCAGGATCCGTTTGTCCAGGGACTCCAGCATCTGCACAATATAGTCAGCAGGGGGTTGAGATCTGGCATCTCTGATCTTGGGCTGTGGCCTGGAGTTCTAAAGAATTTCCTTTTGAACTGCAATTTATATAGTGGCATTTGAGTCCTGCTTAGCTTGACCGTAACCAGTCGTTTTATTAAATTACTACAAAATAGTTCTTTGACCAACCCTAGCATATTGCAAAACAATTCTTTACTCTATCGTACCCCGCCACCTGAGCTGATTAAACCTTGCATAATCAGTATAGCAAGGTGAATACTCACCACCATGGCACCTCCTGCTCGTCATTTGGGAATTAGCTCTTTTCCAGCATACAGAGCACCCTCTGCTGGCCATGCATCTGACAAAGCGGGTATTCATCCATGAAAGCTTATGCTCCAATACATCTGTTAGTCTGTAAGGTGCCACAGGACTCTTTGCTGCTTTCTGCTGGCCAGTGGCTCGCCTGCCTCAGGCCCCATGTCCCTCCCAGACCCCAGTGCCCCTTTACCTCAGGGTTCTGTCCCTGCAGTGCCCCACACACTCTGGGTCTCCTCTTCCAGGGGAACTCCCAACCCTCTGAACCCAGCTTGCCTCAGTAGCTACTGCCAGTCATCATCTAGCCCCCTTTCTGTGGGGCCGACTGCAGTCTGTAATGGCCGCTCAGCATTGGCAGGGGGTTGGACCATCTGCCTCTCCCTAACCCGAGGCTGCACCTCTGTAGCCCCAGCACCTGCTTAGGCCTTTAGCAAGTTGCCAGGCTGGAGCTCCTAGGGTGACCAGATGTCCCAATTTTATAGGGACAGTCCCGATTTTTGGGTCTTTTTCTTATATAGGCTCCTGTGACCCCCTCACCCCCATCCTGATTTTTCAAACTTGCTGTCTGGTCACCCTAGGAGCTCCCCAGCTCCTCTTGTCTTTCCCCAGCACTGCTCTGGGTACCCTGTGCTCCCAGGCAGCCAGGCCCTTCCCACTCCATAGCTAGAGAGACTCCTCTGTCGCCTAGCCCCACAGTGCCTTTATCAGGGCCAGCTGGGCTGCTTCCCCAATCAGCCTAGCTTGGCTGCTTTTAACCCCTGTTCTCCAGGAGTGGGGCAGCCACCCTATTACAGTCAGACAGAAACAAGCAAAGAACCAGAACAATACAGATAAACAATAGCAAAACAGGGACCATAAAGACAAAACAATAAAGAAGTAGAGATTTCACAGTCACGACTGTTGATGAGTGATTCCTTGCCAGACAGATGCTGTCAAACTACGTTTTCTTTAGACATCTTAAGACCTGTTTCTTTATCTAGTGGTGGTGGGTGCTATTAGGACAGGATCTCTTTCTTCGCAGCCCGATATTTTATTGTTATGATGTAACTTAGAGGGAATGTGACTTTCTGCTTCTTGGCTCATGGCTCGTGCTGGCCTAACGTGGCTGCAGAAAAAGGCCTCAGACCTTACAGGGAGGAATCTCCTTACGGTTAATGTAACCATGTGCAGACTCACCCCACAGTGCCTCCTGCTGATCTCTTCTGGGAATTACACCTGCCAGCCTTGGAGTGCCCTCTGCAGGCTGGTGTCCTGCTGCCACTTGGCCCCCATGTCCCTCCCTGGACTCTAGTGCCTCATTATCTGGGGTGCTTCCCCGTGCCATACACCCCTAAGCCTCAGGATCTCCCCTCTCAGGGGTACCCCCACCTCACCTCAGTTGTAGGCTACTGCCAGTCACCAACTTGCCCCTGCGCCTGGGGGCAGACTGCAGTGTCAGCCACTCATCATAGGCAAGGCTGGGTCTGGACCTGCTGCCCCTCTCTGCAACCCAGTGCCTCTATGGGGCCTTGGACAAGGCCCTGCAGCCAGAGGAGTTGCCAGCCTGGAGCTTCCCAGCCCCTCTGGCCTTTCTCCAGCCCTGCCTCACTCTAGGTACCCTGAGCTTCCCAGAAGCCAGGCCTCTCTCTCTCTGAAGGCAGAGAGAGTCTCTGTGCTCCTGCTCCTGGCTTCCCTGCCTTTGTAGGGCCAGCTAGGTCTGTTTGGGGCATGTGGCCCCAGCAGTGGGGAGATCTGTGCCTGGAGTGCAGTTAGCTGCTGCGCTCTTGGTGGGGAGCCAAGAGCCAGGAGGGCAGCCGGGCTGCCAGCAGGAACCATGGTTCCTGGATGGGGGGAAGAGATAGCTCAGTGGTTTGAGCATTGGCCTGCTAAACCCAGGGTTGTTAGTTCAATCCTTGAGGGGGAAATTTGGGGATTTAATTGGGGATTGGTCCTGCTTTGTGCAGGGGGTTGGACTAGATGGCCTTCTGAGGTCCCTTCCAACTCTCACTACACCGACATAAGCCCTACGCCCTCCTGGAGGTGGAGTTATTACTGTGGTGTAGGAGGACACTCACACTGGCAGGACAAGGCTGTAGTGTGGACATGGACATAATTAGGTCGGTGTAAGCTGCTGTACATCGACCTAACTGTGTAGTGTAGACCAGCCCTCAGTCTCCCCAACTGTTACCATGTTGTGTTTTCCCCTCTGTGCTGTTCCCTGTTCTGTCCTTTCTCCCCAGCACAAGGAATGACTTCTGTCTGGATTCTCTCTCTCCCCCAGCAGTTCATGAGGCGATGATGACTGAGAACAAGGAAAAGAATTCACAGCAGGAAGATCCCGAGCAAGTGGAACAGCAGGGGAACTTTTGGAGAAGAGCCAAAGGGAATTTTTCCCAATCCTTGGAACAGGACAAAGCTTGGAGAACTCTGCAGAGGCCAAAGAGGCAGTTGGGAAACCACTCAATAAAGAAAGAGGAGGAATCCATTGAATGTGGAGTAGGATGCAAGGACTCCAAGCAAACCACAGCCCCGCAGACAAATCCCAAGGAAGAAAAACCCTATAAATGTCTCACCTGTGGGAAAAGATTCAATCAGAAATCGAACCTTATCACTCATCAGAGAATCCACACAGGTGAAAAACCCCATAAGTGCTTGGACTGTGGAAAAAGCTTCAGCCAGAAATCATCCCTCATTATACATGGGAGAAAGCACACGGGAGAGAGGCCTTATAAATGCTTTATGTGTGGGAAATGTTTCAATCAGATCTCAAACCTGACTACGCATCAGAGAATTCATACTGGAGAGAAACCTCATAAATGCTTGAAATGTGGCAAAAGGTTTAGTCAGAGATCAGCCCTGATTACACATCAGAGAATCCACACAGGAGAGAAACCCCATAAGTGCTTGGACTGCGGGAAAAGTTTTAGTCAGAGATCAGCCCTGATTACACATCAGAGAATCCATATGGCAGATAAAATGTACAAATGTCTCAAATGCGGGAAAAGTTTCAGTGTGAAATCAGCCCTTGTTATGCATCACACAATCCATGCAGGAAAGAAACTTCATAAATGTTTGGACTGTGGGAAGAGTTTCAGTGACAGCTCAAACCTCACTAAACATCGAAGAATCCACACGGGGGAGAGAATATATCAGTGCCTCGACTGTGGGAAAAGCTTCAATCGGAAATCGAACCTTCTTACCCATCGGAGAACCCACACAGGAGAGAAACCTCATAAATGCTGGGACTGTGGGAAAAGCTTCAGTCAGAGATCATCCCTTATGAAGCATGTGAAAATCCACACAGGAGAGCAGCCGTATAAATGTCTGGAGTGTGGGAAATGTTTCAATCAGAACATAAACCTTATTACGCATCAGAGAACCCACACAGGAGAGAGACCCTACAAGTGCCTGTACTGTGAGAAAAGTTTTACTGTAAGGTC
Organism: Chelonoidis abingdonii; assembly: GCF_003597395.2. Classification (NCBI taxonomy): domain Eukaryota; kingdom Metazoa; phylum Chordata; order Testudines; family Testudinidae; genus Chelonoidis; species Chelonoidis abingdonii. Next base: position 8,040,431 of record NC_133780.1, on the reverse strand, counting down.
AGCCCTGATTACACATCAGAGAATCCATACAGGGGAGAAACCCCATAAGTGCTTGGACTGTGGGAAAAGTTTTAGTCAGAGACCAGCCCTTATTACACATCAGAGAATGCACACAGGAGAGAAACCCTTTAAATGTCTCAACTGCGGGAAAAGTTTCACTGTGAGATCAACCCTTATTACGCATCAGGCAATCCACACGGGAAAGAAATCCCATAAATGTTTGGACTGTGGGAAAAGCTTCAGTCAGAGCTCATCCCTTATTAAACATGGGAGAATGCACACAGGAGAGAAACCCTACGTGTGTCTTGAGTGTGGGAAAAGCTTTAGTCAGAGATCATCTCTTATTATACATGGCAGAATGCACACGGGAGAGAAACCCTATAAATGTCTTGAGTGTGGGAAATGTTTCATTCAGAGGTCAAATCTTGTTACACATCAGAGATCCCACTCGGGAGAGAGACCTCATGAGTGCCTTGACTGTGGGAAAAGTTTCAAAGTGAGATCAGCCCTTGTTACACATCAGAGAATCCATACGGGAGAGAAACCCCATAAATGCTTAGACTGCGGGAAATCTTTTAGTCGCAGATCAGCCCTTATTACACATGAGATAATCCACACTGGAGAGAAACCCCATAAATGCTTGGACTGTGAGAAAAGCTTCAATAACCGCTCGAATCTTACTAAACACCGGAGAATTCACACAAGAGGGAGCGACTCTAGAAATACCTCAACTGCGGGAAAAGGTTCAGTCCGAGCTCACACATTATTACCCGTCAGCGATCCACAGAAGAGAGAGAACTTGAATGTGGAGGAATCTTCAGTTGGTGCTCCCATGGAATCAAGCATTGTCAACTCCACTCAACTTCAGGCGGCGCTAACGCCACGTTGGACATCAGAGACTCCTCTGCACAGCAGGGAAATTCTCTCAGGGCCCTGACTAGGGCTGGTCATGGTGACAAACCCATTTCCTCGTTCCCACACACATCAGGGGCGCTTAGCTCCCAAGGATCCAGCTGCCCATTGCTGGGACGAGGATCCAGCAGCAGCCGAGCAGCAGCTGGTCTGTGACCCTGTGGCTCTGCATGGTCTAAACAAACCCCAGGCAGAGGAGAAGCCCCCATCTTCCCCTTCTCCCTGCTGTGCCCTGGCTGCTGAGCTGATGGGCCACAGGGAGAGAGAGAGACTCCTCCAGCCGGTCCTCTGCCTGGCTGAAGTTCCCCCCTCCCCCTTCTCCTCCCAGCCGGGATCCCCCTGCCGTGGAGATGAGGAGAAGGACACTTGGGCCAGGCCCCACTTTCACTCTAGACACCTGTCCCCACCCCCCATCTTCCACCACCCGCTGGGTTGGGCTCCCCCACTTACCTGGAGCTGTTCCCTGCAGGGTGAGATTTCCTGCGGGCTGGTAACTTCTCCCATCCCCAAATCCCCCAGGGCGCATGGCTCTGGGGGATCAACCGTTAAGGGACCAGGCCTGTGGGGTCTGGGGAGGACGCTGGGGATTGAATGGTTGGAGCTGGGAAGCAGGAGGAGCTGAGTGCTGGGGCTATCGAGTGTTTGGGGATGATGGGATAAGAGGCGAGGGAGAGCGCAGGGGTAGAGAGGTGCTGCCTCATCACTCACCCGCTCTGCCCCTTCTCCCTGCCCCTGCTGCATTCAGACAGCACCACTGAGAGGGGCTGATTCCCACAGACTAAAGCAGGTTCTCAGCCTATTTACCATTGTGGGCTGCATTTGCGGCCATGGTGTGTAATGTGGGCTGCATCAAATACTACCTGTATGGCCCTGAGGATGTCATATAGGCTGCAGCTGTGTGCTGATTGGCCCGATACAGCCCACAGGCCGCAGGTTGAGAACCGCTGCCACAGGGCCTTTCGTGGGAGGCCTGGAGATCCCACTTCTCCCTCAGCAACATCAGCTGCTGAGCATCTGTCTATGGTAGGAAACGTGGTCAGGATCAGCCAGCTCATCTCCTCTGACCCTCCCCCCCTCATCCTACCCTAGGCTGAGCCTGAGCATCTGATTCATTCGGACCCCACCATTAGAGTGACTGCTCGAGTCACTGAGTTCCCCCTCTGGGGACCCTGGGACAGTTTGCATAGTGCGGGGGCTGAGAGCTACTGAACTAAACTGTAAACCCTGGATATGCTGGAAACCACTTCATGCCAGGGGGTGCAGGAGCACCCCTCATTCTGGTACCTGTGTCTGGGGGCAGATTCTCTCATTCCCAGATGGTCTCACGTGACTCCAGGCCATGCTGAAAAGCATTTAGTGTTTGTACATTTTCTCCCTTATGGGCCAGAATTAACCAGAATCCCACAAAAGTGGGAACAGGGACAGTGAAATGTGGTGTTTTAGCTTCTGTTTGATTTGCGAGCGATGGGGTGAGTCCGAGGGATTCCCTCCTTCCCCCATCACCATCACGCTCCACTGGGACACAGTAGCCTCTGTCCAAACTTTGGAGAGTTTATCCCAGGGGTGGGCAAACTGCGGCCTGGGGGCCGGATCCGGCCCACTAGCCATTTTAATCCAGCCCTCGAGTTCCCACTGGGGAGCGGGGTCTGGAGCTTGCCCCTCTCCAGCACTCCAGGTGGGGAGCAGTGATTGGGGTCACTCCATGTGGCTCCCAGAAGCAGTAGCATGGCTCCCCTACGGCTCCTACACATAGGGGCAGCCAGGGGGTCTGCTCTGCATGCTGCCCCCTCTCTAAACACTGCCCCTGCAGCTCCCATTGGCCGGGAACTGCAGCCAGTGGGAGCTGTGGAGGTGGTGCCTGTGGATGGGGCAGTGTGCAGAGCCGGAAAAGGGATATGCTGCTGCTTCTGGGAGCTGCTTCAGGTAAGCAACATCTGGAGCCTGCACCCCTCAGCTTCTCCCTGCGCCCCAATCCCCTGTCCCAGCCTTGATTCCCCTCCTGCCCTCCAAACCCCTTGATCCCATCTCAGAGAACCCTCTTGCACCCCAAAGCTCTCATCCCCAGCCCCACCCCAAAGCCTGCACCCCCAGCCAGAGCCTCCACCCCACCGCCCCAGTCTGGAGCCCTCTTCCACACCCGAAACTCATTTCTGGCCCCACTCCCAACCAGAGCCCTCACCCCCTCCTGGACCCCAACCCCAATTTTGTGAGCATTCATGACCTGCCATACAATTTCTATTCCCAGATGTGGCCCTTGGGCCAAAAAGTTTGCCCACCTCTGGTTTATCCTCTCCTCATTCCACCTGTCCACCTCCCAAAATGTCACTTGCCGCAGTCTTCTTAGCTCTCCATGCTTAGGAATGACTTGATTAGATCCCCGAGGGCTGGAGAAGAAAGCACAGATTGAGCTTTCTGTGTTTATTGCTGTTTCCATCTATCGGTAAAAATTCCTTCCAGCCTTTTCGAGGCTAGTCCAGATCATTTGTAGAGGGGAAGTTGGGCTTGCTTGCTTTCTTTTTCTTCCTTCATGCTAAAACTTTTGTAACTAACAACCATGAGGTGTGAAATAAAGCAGGCTTAGCCAGTTCAAAGGGAAATGGGTAAATTTATTTTCCTCATAAAGAGTCTTAAGATTCTCTGGGATTTCACTTTATGAATGTGAAAGTGTTTTATAGCCCACACTGGATTGTGGGTTATTCTCTATTCCTGAAGGCTGTTTGGTCACATACATTGATATTAGTTTAGCTCAGGGGTCGGCCACCTTTCAGAAGTGCTGTGCCGAGTCTTCATTTTTCCACTCTAATATCAGGTTTTGCGTGCCAGTCATACATTTTAATGTTTTTAGAAGGGCTCTTTCTATAAGTCTATAATATAGAACTAAACTATTGTTGTGTGTAAAGTAAATAAGGTTTTTAAAATGTTTAAGAAGCTTCATTTAAAATTAAATTAAAATGCAGAGCCACCCGGACCGGTGGCCAGGACCTGGCAGTGAGTGCCACTGAAAATCAGCTCCGGTGCCATAGGTTGCGTAGATTTATTAAGGAAATCACGAGACAAATGATTGTTTGTCAAAATAGTCCTTTGTATATTTCATTTTAACCTTGTCATGTGATTTTTGTGTGGTCTGAACAATGCCAATGAGCAATATCTATCCCACAGACACTGAGCGCTAGATTTAAACTCTGAGAGGCAGAGACTGAAATGGGGAAAGAATGTACTACCTGATCCCTGCAGCGATGTGAGATACAGTCAGTAGGGGGAGAGGGTGGGAGATGCTGGGAAACTGCTGGGTTTGCTCTTGAGATCCAGACAGCTGAGGCTGAGAACTGTAAACTCACTACACCAGTGCCAGAGAGAGACAGGAATTGTCCTACCAGTGCTGGGCAAAGCTCTCACTGAAGTCAAGGGCTACAGATGACACCACAAGAGGAGTGATGGGAAAGGGGCAGGGTCTCCTACCTGCTGAGAGGATGACACTGGGCAGAAGGGAGAAGGGAACCCGGGAAATGAACAGGTCTGGCCACCCCTAAAGCCAGCCCAACCCAAAGGAAGCCTGCAGGCCCTGCTGGTCTTTTTCTCACCTACTGCAATCTCCTGCATGTGGGTTATAGACGCACTCTGGGCTCCCCTCACCCCACACGGGTTCCCTCAAACCTAAACGCCCCCTGTTTCCTGCTTTGGAACATCTGCTTTGTGACCAAGTCCTGGCGTCTCTCACAGACTGTCTGCTTTTCTACCAGCTTTAATTCATTCCTCTGTCCCTGGTGTGCACGGGAGCTGGGAGCAGCGCTGGGCTGGGCCAGGCCAAGCACTGGGAGGGCTGGGGAAGGTTAACTTTTCTTTCTTGCTTTTCAAATAATAAAGTAGAAATTAGCTTCTCAAATTCCCAGTGTCCTTTGTCTCAACTAAAGGATCCCAGCGGCCATCTGGGAAGCCTCTAGCCCCAGCCTTCACTATCGCAGACTACAGCTGCCAGAACTGCCAACCCGTCGGGTTTTCTGACTCATCTATGGGTCAGTGGGGAAAACCCATCATCTGCAGGGGCAGTCCCCTCTGGCTGGCATTTCCCATTCGCCCACCTCCGGCAGGAGGGGAATTAATCAGTGTGAGAAGGTGGATGTTTTTAATCTGGATGGAGCAACTGTGGAGAGGAATGATAACAAGAAGTTTTGTAAAGGGCTTCTCTAGCTGCCTTCAAAAGTGCTCAGAGCTAGGTATGTTTTCATGTAGTTGTAGCTGAGCAGAGGGAGGCCATGCACCCAACTCAATGGCGGTTGTCTCTTGGATACGATGTCATGGGCGGAGGGTATCAAAGCCTCCCCTAATCCAGGCTGTGGCCTCGCCCATGTTCCACCTCAAGGCCCTGCCTCCCTCCCCTCTTCCCTGAAGCCGGGGTGAGGCTCAGCTCCAGCCTGTGACCTGGAGCTCAGGCCTGCCTGCTGCCAGGAGCTGATGCCACCCTGGGCAGCTTGGGCCAGCCTGAGTTGGGGTTTGCTCCAGTGGCTTGGCTTGGCTCTGGACAGCTTGGGGCAGCCTGGGCTTGCCGGCCAGTAGCTTGGGGCTCCTCCGGCATCAGGGGTCTTGGAGCTCCACCTTGTGGAGGTGCCACTGGCGGAAGGGGTGGGGCTGGTAGATTAGCCTCCCTGAAGGGGGTATTCTACTGCCACCTATGGATGATGTAATAATTTTGCTGCAACTGATTAAGAAAATAGTCAGGGACTGTTCTAGGTACCCCTCAGGAGAAGGCTGGTGATTTTGGTGAACATCAGAAAACTGTAAAGGGACATGGGATGGCAGCTGGTAACTAGAGCCACCTGCTTCAGCCTGGTCTACAGTTGTCTAGAGACCAAAGACCCGGCTGATGGCAGCTACTAAGGCAGGGGTGGGCAAACTTTTTGGCCCAAGAGCCACATTGGGGTTGCAAAACTCTATGGAGGGCTGCTTAGAGAAGGCTGTGCCTCCCCAAACAGCCTGGCCTCTGCCCCCTATCCACCCCCTCACACTTCCCACTCCCTGACTGCCTCTCTCAGAACCCCTGACCCATCCAACCCCCCCTGCTCCCTGTCCTCGACCGCCCCCCCAAACTCCACTGTGCCTGCCCCCCCTGCCCCATCCAACGGCCCCCTGCTACCTGTCTCCTAACTGCCCCCCACGACTCCCTGCCCCTTATCCAACCCCCACCCCACACCGTTACGATGCCGCTTGGAGCAGCAGAAGCTCGCAGCCCCGCTGCCCACGCGGCAGTGTTCCTGAGGGGGAACTGGACAGCAGGGGAAGGGCTGTGGAGTCAGACGTGGCTCACGGGCCGTAGTTTGCCCACCTCTGTACTAAGGCCTGAGTCCACAAAGAGACTAGAAAAATCAATCAATGTGATCCAGAAAGCCTGACTCAGTCACCCAGGCTCCCTATATAAAGCATAGGGAGAGAGAGGGGCCTATGAATGGGGTCCACAAAAACCAGTGTCCTAGGCAGGTGACTGCCTAAGACAGCCAACGGGAGATGCTGAGGAGAGGGTACGACTTAATCCTCACTCCTCTAATGGAGATAAACCTCTCCCTGCAGCCCAGATTTCAGGGCCGTGTAACGCAAAGGCCCATGGGCAAAAGGCTCACTGTTCAATACAAGCAACTCCCGTCTCAGACCTGACAAACTCAGTACACTGAATGCCCTGTTTTCCTGGTATTGATCCATAAGGGGTAGCATGTGAGATCTCTACTGAAAGCTTATAATGTGTTGATACTCATAAATATTGCAAGCGCATGTATGGGAGATACTGAAGTAATAACATAACTATATTGAAAGTTATCCCCTTATGGTGTTGGAGTGAAAGTGAGTCACAGGGACTCGCAGGTCTTGGTGACATGACAACCCATTTAAATTGGAGGGAGTTTTCCCTGGCTAGCCCATTATGCAATGAGTTGCTCAGCTGTCCACCATTGGACCAATTCAGAAAATGAATGGGAAACCATCAACGCTGAACTATAAACACTGAAAGCTGGTGGTAGTGAGGAGGAGGATATGAGGGTGAGGGGATCGCCCTGGCTGAGAATACAGACAAAAGACTGATTCAGTGGGTCACAAGGTAGAGAAAGATGCTCTGGATCCAGTCACTGAAGCGGGATACTTCCTGGGAGACTGGGGGCTGGCTTTTTGGGGCTAGCAAATGGTGCGAAAGACTTGACCTTTTCGGGTGAGGCTCTGTTTTATCAGGTAGAAAATGTTAACTTCTAGTGAGTGTTGGCCCTTGTCCCAGTTTTCTGAATTTTTTTGTTTCTGTCCCTCCCCCTTGTTTCTATTTGAAGCTCTCTCGTCTCTCTCAAAATAAACTTCCTTTTGTTTTACTATCAGCAAATTCGAGCTTGATGCCAAAGCGGTGGTGTCAGGTGAATTGCTCTAGTGCCATTAAAACAACAAGGAGTCCCGTGGCATCTTAAAGACTAACAGATTTATTTGGGCATAAGCTTTTGTGGGTAAAAAGCCCACTTCTTCAGATCCATTGTGATGCTGTGGGGTTCAGCCCAGACCAGTGAGGTGTTGTCACCACCTGGGTAGAGTCAGATCCTCCTAGTGTAGCACTCACAGAACTTTAGTAACTCTGCTGCTGTCTTAAGAGAACAGTGCACAGCCCCACCCTGTTAGGTTAGCTGAGGACTCCCACGTCACTGAGATGGTTTGTTGTAAAACTAAAAATAAATGTATTCCCATAGAACGTAGGATTAAGAGAAGTCCAGTAAGTGTGAAAGAGCCAGGAGCGGTTACAAACAAAGTGTGCTCTCTAGTGACTACATTTATCTTCAGTGAATCTGAACCTTGTGTCTCAGCTGGTTTCTCACCTAGATTGAGTATCTGGAGAACTTCAGACCTCTTGGCTGGAAGGTTCCACTTTTCACAGGTGTACAGGAGCTCGGCCCTCTTGGATCTGCTCAGTAATGTGTGCCAAGCCGGCTTTGCGGCCTGGTTATAGCTTCCAGAGTTCAATGACCGCGCTTCAGGAGGCAGGAAGGTTTCTTGGAGCTGTGGCTTCCATCTCCTATTGAGAGTGGGAAGTGGCATCTTCCACATTGGTTGACTTTGTCTGCCGTTGGTGGAAATGTAATTTCATTGCCCTCGCTCCATTTACATTGCAGACAGGTTCAGGCAGGTGGAAGAACCACATTCCGTTGTCTGGGGTGGGGTGACTTAAGCCTGACAGCTAGGTTTTTAAGAACAATTCTTCATGTGTCGCCCACACGCACCTCTTGGAAGAATATCACTGAGCAGTGAGTTTGTAGTTTTCCAATGCTATAGGACATGGCACCTTTTAGATCCACATTATGGCAACAGTGAGATGGCCTGGTTAAGCCAACTGAAACTGCTAAATCCCAGGGAGCCCCTTGGCCTCTGGTAGTGGGATGTTCTCAGGGTCAGAGAGGTCCTCGGGGAACTGCAGATCAGGGATTTCTGTGGGTATCCCATGATAGGGGGCTGGGTACCAAAAGGGCTTGGGGGCTGGAGTGGATCTATTGTTAGCTTGCAGGGCTGGCATAACTCCACCAGAGAGGTCCTTTGGGGCCATCTGCCTGTCCCAAGTCAGGATAAAGGAGGAGGGTTGGGCATGGGGCTAGCAACTCCACCCCGTAAAAAATCAACCTGCTACAGAAACGCCAACGATAGAGACAACAGAGACTTTTACCCTGGAAAAAGAAGGGTCTTCAACTCGAAGATGCGTGACGCTGGGTGGTGAAAGCCGTGAGGAAGCCACTAAGCCGATTACCCTTCTTGCAACCAGGAGGATTACCATAGGCACATGGAACGTGAGGACCATGTACAAGTCAGGAAAGACGGCGCAGGTTGGAGCAGAGATGAGGAGCAACAACCAGCCAACTAACATCACCAGACAGGCACTGCGGTGGAACCCCCAAGACAAGTGGAAAAGAGGCCGTCCAAGAAACACCTGGCGACGCAACCTTCAGGCTGATTGCAAAAAAATGGGCTATACCTGGAACCAGCTAGAGCGAATGGCCCAGGATAGAGGACTCTGGAGATCTGTGGTTGGCGGCCCATACTCCAATTGGGGTGATGGGCATGAGTGAGTGAGTGAGGGCTGGCATAGTCCAGGGGAGAGCACTCCAGTGCCTGAGAGGCTGGTTGTGGTAGGACACTAACACCCAGCTGGCACAGGCAAGATTCCTGGCATCGGAGGCAGCTGGAAGTGAGGTGAATCCCAGCCCTGGATGCACTGAGCAGCCTCCTAGCACCTCTCTCTGCCTGCGAATGCACTGCTGGGAACCCCACTGCTGGAGTCAGGTGGCTTAGGTCCCTGCCTGTGAGAATGAGTTAGGCAGATGTCAAGCTGCACAAAACAGCCAGAGGAGGGGAGTGCAGGGTGATCCCTCCCTTAAGTATGTAGCCCAGGGGTTAGAGTAATCACCCAGATGTGGGAGGCCCAGGTTCAATTCTCTCCTCTGCTTGATGGGGAGAAAGGATTTGAAGAGGGGGCTCCCAGTTCTCTCACCTCTGGGCCATGGGATCTTCTGATGGGGGGATCCCTTAATCTTTCCTGCTGAACCTGTGACACTTTGGATGAGTCATTACAGAGTCCTTGGAAAAGAGGACTGGACCCACCCCCGCTAGGTGCCCCACCACTGGCCTGCAGAGTTGTTCTCTCCCCAGCACAGACCCTGCTGGGGGAGCAGAAGCTGCTCTGTTCAGGCTCCCAGATCTCAAGGGAGGAGGCAGTGGCATGAGACAGATCCTGCCATGGATCTACCAATGCAGTGCTCTGGAAACCTCTGCAGTGTGCCAGTCCCGCTCTGTGGGTCTCACTCTTTCCTGACCACAAACCACTTAGTTTCACCAAACCTTGGAGCCCTCAGCAAACTTCCCACACAACGAGTCCACCTGAGCTGGACACCTGAGAGAGACTTGTACACCCAAAGGGAGTGATGCACCCCCACCTTCAGCATCTGCCAGGACTGTCAGTCAGTGTTGTGAAAGCAGGAAGGGTTATTAGATTTCTGGAAGGCACAGAGCATCCGCAGTTAGCACAGAGATCAGAAAGTTACAGCATGGTCCATCTTGGTCAGCCTAGAGCACAGAGTCCTCCAGCCTCCCTTTTGTCCCAGTTCCAGAAAGTCTTAAGCCTTCAACAGCTCACATTTAACAGCCCCTGACCTGGCCTCTCCTCAGTCCTTTGTTCTTGTCCCTGGGCCGATGTTGTCCCCTGGTCCTCCTCCTCCTCAGCCCTTTGTTCTCCAGCTGGTCAAACAGGGCTAGCTTACTGCCCAGGGGAGAAGGGCCATCCATGGTGGTAAGCTAGGTGCCAAATATCTGAGCAATTCAAGTGACCATTGTGTTCTCAGACTCTCCATAGACATGGAGCCCAGACATCTAGACATCAGTCACAGCTGGATTTCTGCAGAGAGTAAACAACCTTTTCTGGACACCTAGTTAATAATGCCACATATAGGGGAAACTGAGGCACACACACTATTCATACAAAAATATTACAGAAAATTCCCCATTTGTCACACCTCTTCCCCCTCCCAGGCTGAACTGAGCAGGGATCACTTTAGCTGGTGAGCTGGGGGAGAACAGGTACCCCTTTCTGGGACAAAGCACCCACTATATGAGCACAGCCTCCTCTCTTTGAGCAGAGACCAGACCCCTCTGGACACAACAGTGACTCAGTAACTCCCCTGCAGGCCCCAGATCAAGTGCAGTTAGGGCTGAATTAAGGCAAAGGCAACCTAAGGATATGCCTAGGGCCCAAAGCCTGCAGCCCATTTTTTGTGGTGGGGGGCACATGATGCCAAAATTGAACAAGTGGCAATGTGACCTCCTGTGCACCAGGGCACAACACAGCTCATGCCATTTTGTCCTCCCGCCATGTCTTTGTCATATTGGGGGGTGGGGGTCAGTGGGGACAAACCTGAGTGGGCAGAGCACCAGCCCCTGAATCCGATTAGCTAGAGCTTCACTGCTGATGTGCAGGTGCCCGACGGGGAGCTGCAGTCAGTGCCCACATGGGGGAGCCAGTCAGGAGAGGAGCAGAGGAGATCCCTGGTGTGTGAGTGGTGGGGGGGCAGACATGAAGGGGTTTTGCCTAGAGCCCAGGGATGGGTTAATCTGGCCCCACAGATAACTCCAGGAAACCTGGCAGCAAAGCTCTGACAGCTCCATGGAGGGAGGGGAGCAGAGCTGGTAGCCAGTGAGTGTGGGGTGCAGACAAGAGCCCAGCTCTCCCCAACTGCTCTCTGTGCCAGTCTGTTACCAGAGCGAATCACACACAGAGCGTCGCTGGCCCTGCACCCCATCATCTGTGTCCCTGATATTGGGGACTGTCTGGAACAATCCCCAGTCGCCATAGAAACACCCCTTGTCCCCCATCCCCCAGGATCTGGAAGTCTCCTTCCTCTCCTCCCATTGATCCTGTGGCTTTTCTGCAGGATGCCCCCAGCTGTGTCCAGGGGCGGTGGGGCCCCAGGGGGCAGGGGCATTGATCTGAGTTGATCGCTAGGACCCAGGAGCCGCTGGGTGGGAACAACGGCCGGGCTCCCTGCGTCCCGGCAGCAGGAAGTGACTCGCAGCCGCGGCGGTGACTCTGGCTCCCGGCGAGATCCCCGAGCCCCGGCGGCTGGTGCTGGGAGCCCGGAGCCCTGGCTGCAGCCGGGAGAGGGGAATCTCCAGCAGGGCCCTTCCCGCTGCTCCCCAGGAGCCTCTCCCAGGCCAGGGCAGAGCCCCCAGCCCGGCCCGGCCCCTGCCCCGGGGGGCCCTGCTCGGAGGGAAGGTGAGAGAGAGCCGCCCGCCCGCCTGGGACCCCCGGGCTGCAGGGGTAGGAGGCTAAGGAAATGCGGGAGGAGGGGCGATGCAAGGGAATCAGGCTGCAGGAGGAGAATTATGGGGCTGAGGGGAAGGAGGCTGGAACAGAGAAAACCGAGTGGGGGGTCCTTTGTGGGAAAGGGGGGGGCATGTGGGGAGAGGCGTGATCTGACATCATTTGCTACCAGTAGCAGTTACCGATAGGTAAGGTTCTTGTTTGTTGATTAATCCTAATTTGCTCCCCCTCACCTGTAGCGCCCCTGGGCCGGGTACCTCTGTCACAAGTTGCTACTGAATCAAGTCTCCTGTAGCTTACATCAGACAGAGAAAAAAAGAACAGGAGTCCATGTGGCATTTTAGAGACTAACACATTTATTTGGGCATAAGCTTTCCTGGACTAAACCCACTTCATCGGATGCATGGAGTAAAAAATACAGTAGGAAGATATATATACACAGGGAACATGAAAAAATGGGTGTTGCTATACCAGCTATAGCGAGACTAATCAATTAAGGTGAGCTATTATCAGCAGAAGAAAAAAAAATTGTAGTGATAATCAGGCTGGTCCATTTCCAACTGTTGACGAGAAGGTGTGAGTAACAGTAGGGGAAAAATTAGTATGGGGAAACAGTTTTTAGTTTGTGTAAGGACCCATCCACTCTCACTCTTTATTCAAACTTAATTTTAATAGTGTCCCGTTTGCAAATTAATTCCAATTCAGCAGTTTCTCTTTGGAGTCTGTTTTTGAAGGTTTTTTTATTGGAGTATTGCGACTTTTAGATCTGTGATTGAGTGACCAGGGAGGTTGAAGTGTTCTCCCACTGGTTTTTGAATGTTATGATTCCTGATGTCAGATTTGTGTCCATTTATTCTTTTGCGTAGAGACTGTTCGGTTTCGCCAATGTACATGGCAGAGGGGCATTGCTGGCACATAATGGCATAGATCACATTGGTAGATGTGCAAGTGACCGAACCCCTGATGGTGTCGCTGATGTGAATAGATCCTATGATGGTGTCCCCTGAATAGATATGTGGACAGAGCTGGCAACGGGGTTTGTTGCAGGGATTGGTTCCGGGTTAGTGGTTTTGTTGTGTGGTGTATTTATGCCCAAATAAGTTTGTTAGTCTCTAAGGTGCCACAAGGACTCCTCATTCTTTTTGCTGACACAGACTAACACGGCTACCACTCTGAAATCTATCACACAAAGGAGCAGCAGTGACTAGGCATTGGGATGCCTGTGCCTTTAAGAACCCAGCCCTGGGATGCCCATTCTAAGAGGTGCTGTCTGAGAGAGAGGAAATAAAAAAGCCCCTTTGCTCCCCGCACCTCCAAAAACGGGTGTCCACCGGGTAACTGTTACCCCCTCTGCCCTGCCTGTGCCGGGGTTTTGCCCTCTGTCACCCTCTGGCAGCACTTAACCTCAGCTTAACCCCTGATTTTACCCTTCAGCCCTTATCCTAAACCTCCCCCTAGCTGCTTGACCCCCTCAACCAGTCAATTTTTGCCCCCTGCTCAGACCCTGGCCACACTCTTCCTCTTATTTTCCCCCTTTGCCCCTTTCTAACCCCTGTAAAAAGCAGTCCACAGAACCTTATGCCCAGTAAGGACCGGATGAAGGGCAGTGGCTTCAGCAGATGTTACTGAGCATGCTCAGTACACCCAAATAGCAAATTCCTAGAAATAGCAATTTCTTGCACTACAGCAGAAGGGGGATGAAGAGGGGCAGGGAGTGTAGACAAGAGGGGATTGAGGGGGGAACAGGGATGTTTGAGGAGCAGGAGTGGGATGAAATGGGATACAGGGGGCAGGATGGGATGGGGTCAGGGGATACGCTGAGGGAGGATGTGGCGATGCAGGGGAATCAGGGGAGACTTATGGGGCGGATGGGAACAGAGCTGCAATAGAAGGAAACTCTGAGGGGGGGCACTGTGAGGGAAAGGAGGGATGTGGGGAGGGGAGGCTTCGAGGAGACTGTGAGAGAAGACTGGCTGGGGAAGGGAGAAAAACAGGGTAGAAATTGGGGAGAATGAGAGGGAGAGATACAAGGGCAGCTCCCCCACCCCTTGGGGCAGGAGAGGGTGAGGGGCTGCCCCCCTCCCAGCAGCCAGAGGGGAATTCCTTTAGCACAACTAGTCAGTGATGCTTTGGGGGTAGATGGAGCCTTCTGCCTAAGGGCTCAGAAGCTACATGGCAAATATCCGCCCCCCCCGGGCCGGCTCCAGGCACCAGCTTAACAAGCAGGTGCTTTGGGCGGCCACTCCGGAGAGGGGCGGCAGGTCCAGCTATTCTGCAGCAATTCGGCGGAGGGTCCCTCACTACTGCTCGGAGCGAAGGACCTCTGCTGAATTGCCGCAGATTGCAATCATGGCTTTTTTTTTTGGCTCTCCCCCACCCCCTCAACACACACACACACACACACACACACACACACACACACACACACACACACACACACACACACACACACACACACACACACACCTGTCACAGAGTCACTGGGGCAATGCTCTTGAACTACTCCATACGAAGCCAGTCAGGACTCTGGGGGAGCCTCCTCTCTGAGCGCAGACTATCTCCAGGGCAAGAAGCTTACGCAGCTTCGACCTTCCTGAGTCTGACCTTGGAGCATTCAGCATCCACTTCCTCACCGTACGCTTCTCACAGCGAGCCTGCACAGGCGGGGCTCCTGAGGAAACCAGTGGGCCCTGCACCCCAACAATGCAGTCAGACATGACTCTCAGCCAGCCGGTAAAACAGAAGGTTTATTAGACGACAGGGACACAGTCTAAAACAGAGCTTGTGGGTACAGAAAACAGGACCCCTAAGTTATCCTGGGGCCAGGGAGGCCAGAGCCCCATCTGGCCCCCCTCCATTTCCCCAGCCAGCTCCAAACTGAAACTCACCAGCCCCTCCTCTGGCCTTTGTCTCTTTCATGGGCCAGGAGGCCACCTGATCTCTTTGTTCTCCAACACCTTCAGTTGGCACCTTTACAGGAGAAGGGTCCAGGCCATCAGTTGCCTGGAGACAGGGTGTCGGCCAATCTTTATGCAAACAGTATCACACTGGCCCTCTAAGGCTCTGCAACAATCATACCCCCTTATCCCACCACCTAGATACCTAAGAACTGCACAGGGGAAACGGAGGCACCCACAGTACTCAGAGAAAACATTAAGAATTTTCCCACTTTGCCACAACACCCCTACTCCCAATTTACGATTTTCAGATCCACTCATGGTTTTGGGGTCTGTCTCCAGAGTGTTTGGGGCTGCCCAGGGCCCTGGTCTGATTTCCGGGCAGGATTCAGATCTCAGCCACATGGGTGTCAGACCGGAGCCACTGCTGGCTCTGGCAGGGGGTGCGTGTGGATGGGCCAATGGGATCAGCCTCTGTCTGTCCCTGGAGGCTGCAGAGGTAGCACAGGGAGGCTCAGTCATTAGCTGCTGCCACCAGAAGGCTCTGGCTATTGCTCAGGGAGAGGAGGCAGCTGGTGTGTATGTCTTTCTGCTCCTGATATTAGAGCCCTTGAGTTGAGCTGCCTGGGTCAGGTGCTGCTGTCTCCTCTACCTGAGAGCCCAGACTGTGAAACTGCTGCTCCCCAGCTGGGGCTGTGTCAGGGACAGACCTTCATTAAAGTCCCTGCGGCGCTCAGCCTGGGTGGGCAGTTACTCCAGTGGCTAGAACTAGCCCCTGGGGCAGCCCCGGGCTCTCCCCACACTAGCCCCTGAGCCGGAGCCTGCAGGTGTTGGAGAGACCCAGGGGAAAGAGCTGGGGCCGGGCAGGACAGTGACTCTGCACAAAGGGCCCCGTTCAGGGACCAGCTGATGAGTTTGTACCAGAGAGGGAGCGGCTCCCTGGGTGTTTGCGGGTCCCCGAGCTGCTGTCCCCAGTGACACAGCCAGGCTCACCCTGGAGAGCAAACGCCCATGGGAATGGGACAGTCCCCAGTTCTCCCAGGCAGAGGAGGAGGGAAGGACACAGGAAGGGGAGGGGTGAGACCGAAAGGGGCAGCAGGAGCAAGAAGTGGGGAGGGAGGTTCCCAGCTCCCAGCCCTGCCTGGATCCATTCCCTGCATCCCCCTGGGCCGACTGACTCTCCTGGGAACAAGGGGAGGAGCTGACAGAGGAAAAGCCAGTCCGAGCAGCACCCTGCCCTCGGGGCCAATGTCAGGGGGAATCCCCCAAAGTGGTTCCTTTCATTCTGCTCTTTTCTAGTATTTGTCTTTTAAACCTGGGAGGATTTAAAAGTGGCTCAGGGGGTTCAGTGCTGGTGGAAGGCGCCAGGTCTGTGTTGGAAAACCCTCAGTCACTTTATTACTGCCATGGCAGAGTCCAAAGCATCTGTCTGCAGGGAGAGAGCCTGGGAGGACTCAGGGTGTGAAATGGACTCAAGCCCCTTCTGAAACCTCCCCCATCGCCCCTCTCGCCCTGACAGGCTGAGGATTCACGTCTACTTGTCGCTCCAGATTGTCCGGTCTTCCAGGGGACAGGGAAGGGAAATGGCTGTGATGGAGCCAGCTCAGGTAGGGGATTTTCATGGAGGTGCTGGGGGGTTTGCTGGGGGTGGGGGGCAGGAAACATACAGGGTGAGGCAGGGAGGAGACAGGATGTGATAAATCTTCTCTGACACATTCAGTTTGGGGCCTGATTTTCTGAACAGAACCATTGGACGGAGGGAGGAACCTTCCCCTATTTTTGAACCAAGAAACACACCAGGAGAACTGACCAGACTCCCAGGGCTGGAGCCTGACCCCACTGGCCAGAGGCTGCTGTGAAATATGCAGGGAAACTGTAAGGATTCCTGGCCCCATCCCTGGCTCAGAGATCTGCTTCCCGGATCAGCCTGTGGCTGGCAGGCATGTGGGAAATGAGAAGACCCTGTCCTGCTCCGTGTGCTCGAGGGACA
Source organism: Chelonoidis abingdonii (assembly GCF_003597395.2). NCBI lineage: Eukaryota > Metazoa > Chordata > Testudines > Testudinidae > Chelonoidis > Chelonoidis abingdonii. Next base: position 8,023,816 of record NC_133780.1, on the reverse strand, counting down.
AGGAGCTCTCACCTTCCCCCACCCACTGAAGCCTTCTGGCTGCTCTGAGTGGGGTGGGGGTGGGATTCTGCTACTTTGGGCCTCCTCCCCTGTGCCTAGTGGGATTGTGGTTGGGGCAGCAGGTGCTGAGTGGGGAACTCTTGTTATTTCAGAGGCCGGTGACCTTCGAGGAGGTGGCTGTGTATTTCACCCAGGGGCAGGGGGCTCTGCTGGACCCCGCTCAGAGAGCCCTCTACAGGGACGTCATGCAGGAGAACTATGAGACGGTGACCTCGCTGGGTAAGGGCGTCCTATGTTCTTAGATATTAGAAGCTGTGGGGTCTGTGTGTCTGAATCTGGTCAGGTTCTTCCCTGGTTCGTTGCATTGGCGGGGAGGGTGGCATAGTCCAGAGCTCCAGTGTGAGAGACACTCCACACCCCATTCAAGGGAACAGAGGAGTCAGGAACCTAATGGACAGGCTAATTCATCCCCATCTCTCCAGCTTTCAGGGGATCAGAAGCAGGGGATTGTCCTGCCTGTGTTATTTCTCCTTCATACACCGTTCACCTTGCTCCATTCGCGGGGAGGGCTCTAGGTTCTGCAGGCTTGGAAATAGGCAGGAGTTTAAAACCCGAGCTGTGTGTGTGTCAGCAGGTCCCCCAGAGCATCTACTCTGAGATCTCCTAGTGAGGGCGTGACAACACCCCTGCCCTCCGATGCCTAACAGGTCTGAGTTACCATAATCCCATGTAAGGTCAGGTTAAACTCAGGGAACGTTCCTTGTGAAAAATACTCTACCAAGACTCCATTCACCCTGACCTTGCCTGATTTACCAAACGCAATTAATAGGCAGCAGGTTTAAAACAAACAAAAGGAAATATTTCTTCACATAACACACAGTCAACCTGTGGAACTCCTTGCCAGAGGATGTTGTGAAGGCCAAGACTATAACAAGGTTCAAAAAGAACTAGATAAGTTCATGGAGGACAGGTCCATCAATGGCTATTAGCCAGGATGGGCAGGGATGGTGTCCCTAGCCTCTGTTTGCCAGAAGCTGGGAACGGGTGACAGCAGATGGATCACTTGATAATTGCCTGTTCTGTTTATTCTATGTGCGGCACCTGGTATTGGCCACTGTCAGCAGACAGGATACTGGGCTAGATAGACCTTTGGTGTAACCCAGTATGACCGTTCTTATGTTCACCTTCTGAGCAGGATTTCCCATTCCCAAACCTGACCTGATCGCCCGGCTGGAACGAGGGGAAGAGCCGTGGGTCCCAGATCTCCAGGCCTGGGAGGAAAGAGAGAGCCCGAGAGGCACCCGCACAGGTGAGGAGTCAGGGAAACTGAGACAGAAACATCCAGTGAGTAAAGGAGAAAGCTGGGACTCCCAAAATGTGCTGTGAGCGAGAGCCCTCAGTTCTGCCCCATCTCACCCAGATCAGGGCTGCGGTCAGCAGGTGTCGTAGCATCAAGGCAAATATCAGTCACGGCTTCCAACCCACCCTGTTAACTGTCGGGAATTTCCTCCTTAAGTTTCCTTCCCTGGCACTGTTGGGGTGGGATGTGGCGGCTGAATCCAATGTCTCCAGCTCCCCAACAGTCACTGTGTTGTGTTTTCCCTCTTTGCTATTCCCCTTTCTATCCTTTCTCCCTGACACAGGCAGTGACTCCTGTCTGGCTTCTCTCTCTCCCAGCAGGTGATAGGACAGTGAGTGAGAACAAGGAGAAGAATCAGCAGCAGGAAGGTCCTGAGAAAGTGGAACTGCAGGAGAGGTTTTTGAGAAGAGCTGAAGGGAATTTTTCCCAGTGCTTGGAACAGGGAAACGCCTGGGGAGAACAACACAGATCAGAGATGCAGCTGGGAAACTATCCCAGGAACAAACTGTATGAATCTATTCTATATGGCAGAGGATGGAAGGATCCCAGGGAAACCACAATCCTGCAGACAAGTCACAATGAAGAGAAACCCTACAAATGCCTTGAGTGTGAGAAAAGATTCCGTTTCAGTGCAAACCTTCTTACACACTGGAGAACCCACACAGAAGAGAAGTCCTATGAATACTTGGACTGTGGGAAAAGCTTCAGTAAGAAGTCATTTCTTATTATACAGCAGAAACTGCACACGGAAGAGAAACCCTATAAATGCCTTGAGTGTGCAAAAGTTTTCAGTGTGCAATCAGCCCTTATTAGACATGAGAGAACTCACATGGGAGAGAAACCCTATAAATGCATGGACTGTGGGAAAACTTTCAGTCAGAGTTCAGACCTTATTAAACATAGGAGAATCCACACAGGAGAGAGACCATATAAATGCCTTGAGTGTGGGAAAAATTTCATTCACCGTTCGCACCTTATCAAGCATCAGAGAGTCCACACAGGCGACAAACCGTATAAATGCCTCAACTGTGGGAAAAGTTTTGCTGACAGAACAAAACTTACTAGACATCAAGCAATCCACACAGGAGAGAGACCCCATAAATGCTTGAACTGTGGGAAAAGCTTCATTCAGAAGTCACAGTTTATTATACACCAGAGAGTGCACACAGGAGAGAGACCCTTTATATGTTGTGAGTGTGGGAAAAGTTTTATTCAGAAATCACAGCTTATTACCCATCAACGAACCCACACAGGAGAGAGACCTTATAAATGCCTTGAGTGTGGGAAAAGTTTTATGCAAAGTTCATCTCTTATTCAACATAGGAGAATCCACAAAGGAGAGAGACCCTATAAATGCCTTGAGTGTGGGAAAAATTTTATGGAACGTTCATCCCTTATTAAACATAGGAGAATCCACACAGGAGAAAGACCCTATAAATGCCTTGAGTGTGGGAAAAGTTTTATGGAAAGTTCATCCCTTACTAAACATAGGAGAATCCACACAGGAGAAAGACCCTATAAATGCCTCGAGTGTGGGAAAGATTTCAGTCGTCGCTCACACCTTATTAAGCATCAGAGAACACACAGAGGTGACAAACCCTATAAATGCCTCGATTGTGGGAAAAGTTTAGTTGACAGAACAAACCTTACTAGACATCAGGCAATCCACACTGGAGAGAAACCCCATATATGCTTGGATTGTGGGAAAAGCTTCATTCAGAAATCACAACTGACTCTACACCAGAGAGTGCACACAGGAGAGAGACCCTTTAAATGTCTTGAGTGTGGGAAAAGTTTTAGTGAGAGCTCAAAGCTTACTAGACATCAGAGAACCCACACAAGAGAGAGACCCTATGGATGCCTTGAGTGTGGGAAAAGATTTATGCAAAGTTCATCCCTTATCAAACATGGGCGAATCCACACAGGGGAGAGACCCTATAAATGCCTCGACTGTGGGAAAGGTTTTATCGCAAGTTCAGCCCTTACTAAACATAGGAAAATCCACACAGGAGAGAGACCCTATAAATGCCTCGATTGTGGGAAAACTTTCAGTCAGCGCTCACATCTTACTCAACATGGGAGAACGCACACAGGAGAGAGACCCTACAAATGCCCTGAGTGTGGGAAAAGTTTCAGTTTCAAATCAGGCCTTAATATGCATCGGAAAACCCACACAGGAGAAAAATCCCATACATGCTTGGACTGTGGGAAAGCTTTCAGTCAGCACTCATACCTTACTAAACATAGGAGAATCCACACAGGAGGAGACCTTATAAATGCCTTGACTGTGGGAAAAGTTTCAGTAAGAGCTCAGAGCTGACCAAACATCAGAAAAGCCACAAGGGTGAGACCCTAGGAATAGCTTAACTTTAGGAAAAGATTCAATTTGACTTCACGCTTCAGTGACCCACACAACAGAGAGACCTTGAATGTGGGGGAAGCTTCATTTGATGCTCCCGGAGTATCAAACACCCACAAATCCACACAGGGAAGAAACCTCTGAGATGTTCTCATGTGGAAAATGCTCCAAGTGGCGCTAACACCATGTTGGACGTCAGAGACTCCTCCACACAACAGGAAAATTCTCTCAGGGCCCTGACGACAAACCCATTTCTTCGTTCCCACACACATCAGGGTGTTTGGCTCCCAAGGATCCACCTGCCCAGTGCTGGGGTGAGGATGCAGCAGCAGCCGAGCATTAGCTGTTCAGTGACCCTTCTGGCTCTGCCTGGTCTAAGCAAATCCCTGGCAGAGGAGGAGAAGTCCCCATCAGCCCCTCCTCCCTGCTGCAGCCCTGCCTGCTCAGCTGATGGGCTTCAGGTGAAGGAAGGGAGAGAGAGAAAATCTTCCAGCTGCTCCGTCTGACTGGCTGAAATTCCCCATCTCCATGGACAGTGGAGTGCCCTTGGAGGGGAGACTAGTCCATCCCCCTCTGCCTGAAACCCTGCCCCTTCTGCTCCAGGAGGCAGGAGGGGGCCTGGTGGAGTGTGGGCGGGGCCATGCTAGGGTGTTTCGGGAGGCATGGCCTCCCCCAGCCTTCTATACCCACTGCCCATGCCCCTTTCCCTTCCCTTCCCAGCCAGGATCCCCCTGCCATGGACATGAAGTGAAGGACCTTTGGGCCAGGCCCCACCTTCACTCTACACATCTGTCCCTATCTTCCACCAGCCCCTGGGCTGGGCTCCCCCACTGATCTGGAGCTGTTCCGTGCAGGGTGAGTGTCCCTGGGGACTGGTAACTCCTCTGCTCCCCAAATAGCCCAGGGCGCTGGGCTCTGGGGGATCAACTGTTAAGGGATCAGGCTTATAGGTTCTGAGGAGGACACTGAGGATTGAATGGTTGGGGCTGGGGGAGCTGGGAAGCAGGAGGAGCTGGATGCTGGGGCTATTGAGTGTTTGGGGATCATGGGATAAGAGGCAAGGGAAAGCACAGGGGTAGCAAGGTGCTGCCTCTCACCACTCTCCCCTCTCCCCCTTCTCACTTCCCCTGCTGCATTCAGACAGCACCATTAGGAGAGACTGATTCCTACAGAGTTTTTTCTTGGAACCCTGGATTTCCCACCTCTGCTACAGCAGAATCAGCCTCTGAGAGGGAAGCAGCGTTGCCTAGTGGATAGAGCACTGGCCAGGGACTCAGGCAACCTAAGCTCTGTTTCCCAACGCTGCCAGCAGCTTACGGGGTGACCTGAGACAAATCTGTGCCTTCCAGAGAGGGAATAAATGGGAAGTGATAATATCAGCCTCCGAGTGTCTGTCTAGGGGAGGAGAAGTGGTTGGGATTAGCTAGTGCGTGTCCTTTGTTCCTCCACCCTTTTTTCTAGTCTAGACAGACCCAGAGCAGTTTATTCGAGTCCCCCATTAGCAAAGTGATTGTTAGAGTCACTAAGTCCCCCCCTTTGCAGTGAGATTGTCTCATTCCCAGACATCCTCACATTGCTCCAGGTTCTGCTGAAAAGCATTTCATTTTTTGTGCTGTTTCTCCTTTATACACCAGCATTCAATAGAGTCTAAAAGAGCTGGAGCAGGGATAGTAAAATAATGTGGTGTTTTCGCTTCTGTGTTATTTGAGAGGGAAGGGGTGACTCCGGGGGATTCCCTCCCACCCCCATCAACCTCACACATCTTCTCTGACAGACCAGCCTCTGCCCAAGCCGTACAGAGTTTATCCTTTTCCCTGTCTACCCCTCCACCTTCACGTGTGTCATTTACCACAGTGTCCTTTCCCCACCATGCTTAGGAATCAGGCTTTGATTCCTTTGATCCTTAGTCAGGCCCCTGAGGGCTTGAGACAAAAATGTCACATTCCTGAAGAGGGAATTCAAATGAACCCCAAAGCAGAGTTTGAGCTTCAGTCCCAGCCTCCATCTATTGGTAAAGTGGCATCTGGAGTTTTTCCAGCCAAATCCAGATCATTTGTAGATAGGAAGTTTTTGGTTGTTTGTCTTTTCTTCCTCTTTCTTTTGTGACAAGGATGCTAAAGCTTTTGTCAGTAGCCAGCCAAATAATGGGGCGGTGCTGAGGAAAGGAGTTTTCGCCTGTTCAGCAGGAAACGGGCAAATTTGTTCCCAAGATTTTGAGTTTTAAAATTCCGTGGGATTTCACTTCATGAACGGGAAAGTGATTTGTAGCCCACCCTGGAGTGTGGGTTTTTCTCTTTTAGGTGAAGGCTGTTCTGTCATGTATTTGACATGAAATTAGTTTGATGGGATATAGCTCAGATTTCTTGGTGACTTCAAAAGAGAAATGATAATTTGCCACAATAGTCCTTACTGATTTTCTTTTCACATCAGATTTGCTTCTTCTTTGAACAATGAAAATGACCAGTGTCTGTCAGCAAAACACTGAGGGTGAGTGCTGGATACGCACTCCAGGAGTCAGGGACTGAAATGGGGAAGGAAGTGACTGCCTGATCCCTGCAGAGATGTGAGATACAGTCAGGAGGGGGAGAGGGTGGGTCGATGTCCTGGGCCTTGAAAGGGCACTGTTTGCTCTTGCAAGCCAGAGAGCTGAGTCTGAGAACTGTGAACTCACTGCACAAGTCCCAGAGAGAGAGGAAATGTCCTACAAGTGCTGGGTGATGTCAACCTTGAACTCTGAAGGTCTGCAAATGAAGCCCTGAAAGGACTGATGAGGAAAGGGGTCAGCGACTCCCCATTGCTGAGAGGAGGAGGAGGCCGCCACCGGGCAAATGCCTCTCTTATGGATTGTTAGCGCTTTTCTACCAGCTTTAACTTGTTCCTCTTTCTCTGGGGCACATGTGTGGCTGGAACAGGAGTGTGCTGACCTGGGGCTGAAATGCGCCGTGCAGAGCTGGGCATCGGATGCGAGTAGGGGGTTGGGATTTAGCTTTTAATTCTTGGTTTGAAAAGAATAAAGTAGAATTTAGTTTCTCAAACCCCCAGTGTCCCTTGTCTTGAATAATGAGGGGGAGAGAGAATGGTCTTTAATGGAGTCACTCAGACACTGCCTGGCTGTCACCCATTGACGCAGCTGGGGAAAAGGCCGGTATTGTTCTGTTGTGTATTAATGTGAGTGTTGTGGGATGTTGTTGTCCCGCTCTGCTCGGCCCTGGGGTTGGCTCAGCTGGAGTCCTGTGTCCAGTTCTGAGGATCACATGTAAGGAAAGATGAAGACAAATTGGATTGAGTCCCGAGGAGAGCAACAGGAAATGATCAAAGGTTTAAAAAACGCAACCTGCAGGGGATGGTTAAAAAAAGTGGGTCTATTAATCTTGAGAAAAGCAGACTGGGGATGGTCTGCAGCCATGTTAAGGGCTGTTATAGAGACTGGGGAGCAGTTGTGCTCCATGACCACCAAAGGGAGGATGAGAGGTAAAAGTGTTAAGCTGCAGCAAGGATGATTTAGGGTAGAGATTAAAAAACTTTTCGAATCATGCGGATATTTAAGCTCTGGAATAGCTTCCAAGGGAGCTTGTGGAATCTCCAGCACTGGTAGGTTTTTTGTTTGGTTGGTTTTGTTTTTTTAAGCCCGTTGAAGGTGTTACTTCACCATTCCTGAGCTCCACACCCTGCAGGTTCCGGCTGTGACATTTTCTCAAGGTGCCCTGGACTGTGAATCTCCTTGTTACCCCTCAGCCTCAGTGCGAGAGGGATGTGCTGCTGCTGAACTAGGTGTCAGTTCTCTGTCACCTCCAGCCTTTAGCTCCCCATACAAACTCCCCAGGGCTCTGCCAGTCCTTACTTTGCCTTACAGGTTAACACTCAGCACAACTCCTTCCTTTGAGCGCTTCTGAAGTGTGTACAAACCCCACACAGAGCAACAAGGTCTCAAGGCAGCATTTCTCAAACTTTTGTACTGGTTTGAGAACTCCTGGCTTAAAGGCTCGTCTTAGGTGCAGCCATCCCCGCCCTACCACACCTGCAGCAAATGCTCCATCTGCTGGAGGAATCAAAAAGCAGCGAATTAGCACAATTGACAAGTGGTGATGAAGGTGAGCAGACCTTCAGAGCAGAGCAAAACCTAAAGGCTCTGGTGCAGCTGCCCAAAAGTGTCCTCTGTATGAAAAGGAAGGACCCTCTGCATAGACAAGCAGAGAGGGAAGTATTCCGTGGCGACTCGCTCTTGCTTCCTTGGGATTTGGATTTTCCCATCAGGTGAAAGCCTTGGACTGAGGTGACCTCAGGGTGGGAGACGAGAGGAAGAGGCCCAAAGAGGACAGACTTAAGTAGTCTTGCTTGCCAGGTTACTGGTAGCTAAAAGGGCCTTGGGTCAGATCCTGGTAGAGTGGGACGGCCCACAACCCTTGGCAGTCTGGGGTTATGGCTGTGACCACTAGACCATGCTTCCCAACCAGACCCTGAGTACAAACCATTGTTGTCCTTCTGCAGTGTCCAGCACCTCTCCACTGGACGCTTATAAATTCCCAGGTAAGCTGTCCCTAAAGGGACAATACCAGCTTGTTTGATTCAATTGAGGATCAGCCCCAATATAACCTCACAGCACTGAGATATATATTTTAGTGAAAACGCACAGGAGTTTATCAAGAAAGACTTAACATTTAACGGTGTGACTTTATCTGATAAAATGTGACTATGTAGATCATCGTTGCTACTACTGTTACATAATTGCAACAGATCTGGTACAAAGTGTGTCAAGGAAGGTTTCAATAGGATGCAAGAGAAGCGAGTCTTGGCCCAGCTGGAAAAAAGCCAAAGCGAGAGCCAAGCAAGTTGAAGAAACAGCCAGAGAAGCTGATAGGATGTGTATGGAATGGCTGGCTGCTGAGCAGAGGGTTCACCAGTTGCAACAAGAAACTGCCAGGCTTAAGCTCCAAATCGAAAAAGCAATGGAAGAACAGAAGAAACTATCATCTTGGAAGTCCAGTTTATACCAATGTTGTTGCTATGCTGTTTGATCATGACAGATATGTTTACTCAGAGTGATGTCATAACCCAGCCTCAGAGCAAGTATGAATGTGACTCTTCTGTGTTATCTGTAACTAATGATATGTGGATACCCGAGCGCTCGGTCATCGCATGGGGTTCGCCACACTTCAGACCCCCCTGCACCTACTCAAGGAAGTGGGGGCATCCTTATCACCCACCTCTCAGGTATTCTTTGAGCAGGTCCTATGAGTGGGTGCTCTCTGCCCGCTCCTCACCCCAGGCCCTCTGGACCTTTTCATTGGGTCCCTGTCCTGTGAGCCCCCTCTCCTCCATAACCCAATCTGGCTGCATGTCCTTGCTTCTGAACAACGCTGAGGGAACAACTTTACAAGCTCGTGCTCCACATGTTTCACTTCCTCACCCTCGTGTCCTGCCCCGCTACCAGGAGGTGGAACTTTCTACCACCTGTAGAGGGTTAGGAACCTTGGTGCGCCAGCCTATAGTCCAGCCTGGTCCCACAGCCCACCATGAATATTGGTTGGAGGCTCCTTCATGAAGCTGTGAGCACGGGTGTGTACCTGGCACAGTTCACCTCCATTCCTTACGCTTGCCCATTTTACAGCGTGAGGGAGAACCTGGTGCACACCTATCTAGAATGTGTCTGGTTGCAGCCCCTATTCTGGCTCCTCCAGAATCTCCTCTCAGGGGTGGCAGGTTCTATGGGCTCATGGTGCTCAAGCACCAGGAATATTCAAGGCTGAGGGCTGTGCTCTACCAATATTTAGAGCTGGGTTTCTCCCCTGGCCCTGCCTGGAGCGGGCCCTGCCCCTCGCCCGGGAGCATTGTGTCCCCCCACATCTCCGAGGTTTCCTGCCTGGAAAAAAACCAGCCCAAACAGCCCGTTCCTCTCCCTTGCTTGTGCTGCCGGCTGCCTGCCACTGCTTCTGCCTAAGGCTATAGAGAACAGCGGAGGGCAGACTGTTGGAGCACCAGGGGAGGGGGGGGGGGGAGGAGCACACACATGCTTGGGAGCCCTCTCTCCCGTCCCCGGCACCCACCTGGAGGAGACGTCAAGGGGACTTCTGGCCAGGAAATGGACATCTGGTGTGACCCTCACTCACCTGAGCAGCTGCTGGGGCTTCGGTGAGGTTTGACCCTGTGATCCACCCCCTCCCCCTGCAGCCCCCACTCCTGCCCAATGCTGGGCAAGGGCACCCCCATCCCAGTAGGCTATGGTAGGAGGGCAGCAGGTACATGCAGCAGGAGGAAGGACGCACATGTGGATGGACCCTCCCAGACCACCACAGGGAGATGGAGGGGGAGGCTTCCTAACCTAAGAGCTGGGCCTTATGGGATTTTGTGACAGTGTAGCCCCAGCCCCCGCCGCCCCATCCACTCTGCCCAGTGGGCAAGGGGCAGCACATCTCTCATCTCATGGCAGGGTGAGGGGCAGCAGCAGGGGATGGCAATAATGATGGCAACTCCGCCACGGTACCCTCATAGGGGAGGAAGTGTGGGAGTTCGGCTTTCTGGACTGAGAAAGGCCTAGGAGCTGTGAGAATGAACAATGTGCAGAGTGAGTGTGTGCTGGAAGTGGGGGGAAAAGGAGAGGTCTTTTTCATCTCCCCCCTGGGGGAAGCTAATATGCCTTTTTTTTGCCTTGCCCACAAAGTTGGGGGGGGATATTTTTTTTTATTCCCCCTTCGTTCCTTAGGGCCCCCCTAAAGTCCCCCCTGGGGCAGCCTGTTGATCCCAAGTGCCTTTACCCAGCCTGCCCAACCTAAGCTATGCCCAGACAACCTGAGCCCTCTATGTGACCTATCGCACAGTAGCACCAGAGCCTCCTGAAGGGGAAGAAAACATGCAAACTATAATTAGATGGTCAGTATGGAATATCATTCTGTTAAGCAAAATAATTGATATTTTACACCTTTTAAAAAGTATAATAATCGTTGATACAAGGTGTTAGAGATGGGCAATGTAATGTTTTCCGATAGTGTTGGGGCTCAGTTCCTTGCATTTTCTAAGGATCTCAGATTTGGTGGGATAAGCGGGGTGTGATTTTTGATAGAGCCTAGAGGATGTGACTGTGTCTGCACAGAGAATGCGAACCTGTCTTTGGAACCTGACTGGCTTGGGCTGCCTCTCCCGCCTGCCAGGTGCAATGAAGGTGTTGGGAACAAAGAGATCAGGGGCTCCTAATGCCTGGAAAGAAGCAAAAGCAAGGAGAAGTGTAGTGCTGTTTGGATTCAGGAGTGCATGGTGTGGAAGAGATGTGGGATGGCTTGGAACTGACTCTATAAACAGTCAGAATTTTCGGGAGTCTATTCTCTCTGAGCAAGTGTTCAGGGAAGAAGCTTACATTGTCTGGTTGACTCAGACGATTAGCATGCCTCATACTGTGCGACTTTCACGTGAGTCTGCCAGCAGGTCCTGGAGCACCAGAGGTCTGCACTCAACTCTGGCGTCAGATGTGATCCTCAGACCAGCCAGTAAAAGAAAGGTTTATTAACGACAGGACACTGTCTAACAAAGTTGTAAGGTACAGAAAACAGGACCCTCAGTCGGTCATCTTTGGAGGGTGGGGAGCTAGATCAAGTTCTGGGCTCTCCCATTCCATCAGAGCTCAAACGTGGAACTCCTCTTCTGGCCTTTGTGTCTTCTGGACAAGGGGGCCACCTGATCTCTTTGTCCCCAATGCCTTCAGCTGGCACCTTGCAGGGGAAACTGAGGCACTCACACCGTCTTCAGAGAAAACATTAAGAACATTCTCACTTTGTCACAACAGGTGCAATAAAATATAATACCGTATACTGAAGCAGGCAAGTGCTGCTTCTGACTTTCCACTTTTAATTGACCCTTGTAATCTTGTGGTGGCGACGTGTTGTAGCTTCATTTTACATCTGCTTACAGGGCGGGGGGGGCACCACCATTTTGGGCCCCACCAAAAATTATACAAACCTGCCACCTATGCTCCTCTTGATGTTCTGACTGCACTTTACCCCACACCTCTTTATATACTCACACCCTGTCCGTGGCCCCACGAAGTCACTAAATCTCATCAACATCCTCCTGGCACTGGCCAAAGTGGCCATTTACAATACCAGGGGGAAGATGCTGGATGAGCAGGCGTTCTGCGACTGTGGGGCCTATTTCAGTTCCTCTTTTGTCTCACGCACCCAGGCAGAGTTTCTCTGGACATCACCTGCTGGCTCCCTAGACAGCTTTGAGGAGCAGTGGGTGCTCTCTGGGCTTCTGTCCTCAGTGCCCCCCTCTGGATCCCTAGTTCTGAACTTATGATCCCCACTCTCATCCCTGTTATCCCTTAGTTGTCCCCAAAATCAATTGGGTCCTGGGGGTCCAGTGGTTCCTCCTACAAGGCTGAGGGAGGCACCCAGCCACTGTGATGGGTTAGATCACAGAACCCCCCTGGGAACTGCCACCCGATGTGCCAAGATTATTTCTGCTCCTGCTTTCCTGCCCTGCCAGCTGAGGACTCCAGCACCCTGTCTTGTTGAGCTAGACACGCCCCTCTGCTCCAACACAGACCCAGGATCTGAACTACTGGCCCCAAAGCTGCAGGTTTACCTGAAAGCAACTTGCAGAAGTGTTCCTGTCTTTAACACTCAGATGCCCAACTCCCAATGGGGTCCAAACCCCAAATAAATCCATTTTACCCTGTATAAAGCTTATGCAGGGTAAATTCATAAATTCTTCGCCCTCTATAACACTGATAGAGAGAGATGCACAGCTGTTTGCTTCCCCAGGTATCCATACATACATTGGGTTAATTAATAAGTAAAAAGTGATTTTATAAAATACAGAAAGTGGGATTTAAGTGGTTCCAAGTAGTAACAGACAAAATAAAGTGAATTACCGAGCAAAATAAAATAAAACACGCAAGTCTAAGTCTAGTACAGTAATAAAAATTCAATACAGATAAAAATCTCACCCTCAGAGATGTTTCAATAAGTTTCTTTCACAAACTGGACACCTTTCTAGTGTGGGCACAATTCTTTCCCCTGATACAGCCCTTGTTCCAGCTCAGGTGGTAGCTGAGGTAGCTCAGGTGAGGATTTCTCATGATGGCTGCCTCCCTTTGTTCTATTCCACCCACTTATATACCTTTTCTATAAGGCAGGAATCCTTTGTCCCCACCCCTCCTCAATGGAAAAGCACCAGGTTAAAGATGGATTCCAGTTCAGGTGACATGATCACATGTCACTATAAGACTTCATTACCCACTTGCCAGCACTCAGGTATACAGGAAGACTTACAAGTAAAACAGAAAGAACAGGAGTACTTGTGGCACCTTAGAAACGAACAAGTTGATTTGAGCATAAGCTTTTGTGGGTTACAGCCCACTTCATCGGATGCATGCAGTAGAAAATACAGTAGGAAGTTATATATATATATATATATATATACATATATATATACACACAGGAAACATGAAACAATGTGTGTTACCATACACACCATAACAAGACTGATCAGTTAAGGTGAGCTATTACCAGCAGGAGAGAAAAAAAATACTTTCTGTAGTGGTAATCAAAATGGTCCATTTGCAGCAGTTGACAAGAAGGTGTGAGGAACAGTGGGGAGTAGGGGAATAAACATGGGGAAATAGTTTAACTTTGTGTAATGACCCGTCCACTCTCAGTCTTTATTCAAGCCTAATTTAATGGTGTCCAATTTGCAAATTAATTCCAACTCAGCAGCCTCTCATTGGAGTCTGTTTTTGAAGTTTTTTTGTTATATTGCTACTTTTAGGTCTGTAATCGAGTGAGCAGGGAGATTAATGTGTTCTCCAACTGGTTTTTGAATGTTATAATTCTTGACAGTGTCCATTTATTCTTTTACGCAACACACCTAAGTAAACCAGAGCCATCTACAGACAATTGTCCTGGTTAATGGGAGCCATCAAGAGTCCAAACCACCATTAAAGGCCCACACTTTGCAGAATTACAATAGGCTCTCAGAGTGATATTTTATATTTCTAGTTTCAGGTACAAGAGTGATACATTTATACAAATAGGATGACCACACTCAGTAAATGATAAGCTTTGTGATGATATCTCACGAGACCTTTTGCGTGAAGCATATTCCAGTTACATTATATTCACGGTCATTTCATATAGACTGTGTCACCTCCTGGAATTTCCAGTAAGACCAGCTTGACCTATCCCGAGCCGCCTGCCCAGGCCATCCAGAGGAGGAACATGGTGAGCAGCAGAAACCTACAGCAGGTGGAAGTGGAGTGAAAGAGGGACTTGGAAGCAGTGGGGGTCTCAGGAAAGGGTCCTGAAGCATGGAGGGGAAGAGGCAGAGCGCAGGCAGGACAACCACAGTGCAGGATTCCCCTAGCCTATTATACTTTCTGCCCGGGCTCAGACCAGAGCTGCCGGAGTGCTGGAGGAGGCTTTTTTTTTTTTTTTTTAAGCTTCTCCCAATGACAGAGCTGCTGCCAGGCAGATACACTAGAGCAGCATTTCTCAAATTTGGCTACCAGGGGCTTTTCTTGCTGCTACAGCCTCCTGGGCAGTGACTGGGGGGATGTAAAGCAGCTGCCCCCTCCCTCGGGGCCGCCAGCAGGGGTTCAGCCCAGCCTCTTTCTGGAGCCACAAACGCCAGAGGATCAGGCAGCCGGTGTGAGGTCCCATCTTGTCAGGGGCGGTGGGGCCTGGGTTTCCAGCTTCAGCCCTGGGGTGGCAGGCAGCAGGCTCCAGCCATGGGACTTTGGGCTCCTGCCCTGGGCTCAACCCTTTCCCACCCACCCATTGCTCCTGGCCCCCTCTGCCACGTCCAGCCCCAGGCTCCAGCCCTACGGTAGCAAGCTCTGGACCTCTGCTGCAGGGCTTTGAGCCCTGGGCTTACCACTACCCCTGTTGCCGCTGGCCCCCACTGCCTCCCTACCGACTTCCCATCTCGGGCTTAATTTCCCCCCGGTTTGCTGGGTTTGTGTAAGTCTGTTGTGAAAAGCGATATCTGTGTGTTTGTTAATCGCTTTTCGCTGCCTCCCAGCTCGCTAGCAAGTCCGCTGCTGTGAAACGCAGAATTAACACATATACTTTTCACAGAAGCAGACTTACTCGCTAGCAAGTCTTTTAAATAAAAAGCAACCAAAAAAGCAAAAGAAACAACAATTAATGAAAGAGAAGAACATGCAAAACACCTTATTTGTGACAGGTTTCAGAGTGGTAGCCGTGTTAGTCTGTATCAGCAAAAACAAGGAGGAGTCCTTGTGGCACCTTGAGACTATCAAATCTATTTGGGCATAAGCTTTCGTGGGCTGGAACCCACTTCATCAGATGCATAGAGTGAAAATACAGGAGCAGGTATAAATACATGAAAGGATTGGGGGTTGCTTTACCAAACGGTGAGGTCAGTCTAATACTAATTTCTCCCTATTGTTCTTGTCACACCTTCTTGTCAACTGTCTGTAATTGGCCACTCTCTTACCACTTCAAAGGTTATTTTTCCTCCCTTGGTATCCGGCTGTTAATTGATTTATCTTGTTAGACTGACCTCACACTGGGAAAACAACCCCCCCCCCACCATGCTTTCATGTATGTATATCTGCTCCTGTATTTTCACTCCATCCATCAGATGAAGTGAGTTTTAGCCCACAAAAGCTTATGCCCAAATAAATTTGTTAGTGTCTAACATGCCACAAGGACTCCTCGTTGTTTTCACCTTATCTGTGTTTCTATTCTGTGCAGGTCCAGTAAAGAATAGAGGGAACTGTAATTATTTTTATTATGGAGTCTGCAAAACAAACCCAACATTAATAAATGACCAGGATATGGGCATGGGTATGTGCATATTTATTTGTTTATCCTAAAGTTAAGTATCTTGGGAAAAATTGTCAGAGCAGCCACCAGCAAAAGTTGGTGACCATACTCTGAGGTTACCAAAAAATTGTAGTGTGAACCCCTGCACTAGAGAGCTTACAGTGCTGCGGCTGCACCAGTAGCCAAAACCTAAGACTG
Organism: Chelonoidis abingdonii; assembly: GCF_003597395.2. Taxonomy (NCBI): domain Eukaryota; kingdom Metazoa; phylum Chordata; order Testudines; family Testudinidae; genus Chelonoidis; species Chelonoidis abingdonii. The sequence goes on along the minus strand of NC_133780.1, from coordinate 8,008,119 downwards.
CTTCTAATATCTTGATCTGTTTTTGGCCTAGCAACATGAGGCCCTGCACTTAACCCGATGGCCCTGGTCTGTTTCGATGGCTGCATCTGATCAGTTCCAGCATTGCAGGGGATTGTCTGGGCACCCATCAGGAGAAGGTGGATGATTTCGGTGAGAATTGGAAAAGAAGGAGGGGAAAATAGGGGACTATCTTGAGTGGGCAGACCACCAGTCCCTGACCCAGAGCAACAGGAGATTCTCTGCCGACATACAGGTGCCCGACGGCCCCAGGGAGCTGCAGTCAGTGCCCACATGGGGGAGCCAGCTGGGAGGGGGGCAGAGGGGATCCTTGGGAAGAATCCAGGGACAAAACACAGAAAGCACCATGACCAGAGCGAGGGGAGCAGAGCTGGTAGCTCCAGTCCAAGGCTGGTAGCCAGTGAGTATAGTGTGGAGACAAGACACCAGTTCCAACCATCTGCTCCCTGTGCCAGTCTGTTACCAGAGAGTCCCTGACTCCCCATCACGTCTGGATCCTCTGGAACAACCCGAGTCTCCCTAGAAACCTCCCTTCTCCCCCATCCCCGGGATCTGCCCAGCTCCTTTCTGTCCCCCCATCAGTGATTTCCCTACACTCCCCCTGAATTTCCCCAACACCCCCCTCCCCCAGTTTTGTGAGCTAGTTACATACCAATGTAGTGACTGTTTGGAATTTAAACTGAAACATTAATACACACTTTAAAAGCTTATAGAGTGTATGATAAAATATGTGTATCTGAAAAAGTATAATAGATTGAAAAGTATGAACATAGACTAGTTTCCTTGCTTCCTTATACAGCTGTATTTTTCATGATGTCAGTGCATTCATTTCGGTGATGTTGGCCAACCTAATAATTTCAAATGATGATTTGTAAGCAAAGTCTAAATGAGCTCTCCCTGACAGCTAATGATGAGCTGGGGCTGTGGGGAAAGGCTTCAGGGCCAGATTATATTTACATTCACACCTAATCTACCTAGGTATCCAGCAAACAGATCTGTGTTGTCCAAGTGATAGATTTTGGCTGGAGCTGGGTTACAAACCACTTGAATGTGGGGGAAATGGGGGATGAAATGTTGTTCTTATTGTATGAGTAAAGGACAGTAGAACTGTACTTAGCTGTGATGATTTGAAGGCATCAAGAGAGAGGGTGGGAACCTGTCCCTCACCACTGTTTAAAGACAGAGCTGATTAGGCTCCACAGAGAGTCTTTTGTTCTGTTAAGTGATCACTGCGGCTGAAATCACTGACAATCAGGTCTAAGTGCTTAGTCCTGTTGTGGGGACGGTGTTCCTGTGGGTACAGTGTTTTTGTGTAGAGACAACCCAGACTGCACTAGCAGCGAGCGAGGTTCCCGCACTGAGAGCTCAGCTGAAATCACTGAGAGCTGGTGGAACCTCAAAAGACCAACTCGCAGAGGTCATAGTGGCAGGTGGCAGCAGAAGGTGACTGCGCAGGGCCATTGGCAACAGAGTGGTGGAGTGAACGGTGGCACAATGAACAGACGTGGCCAGAGTGAACAGTGAGCAGCTGGAGGAACAGGCAAGGTGCCTTCTTAGAGAGAGATTTCTGTCTATTATCTATCCCTTTCCTTATGATTCCAACATTAGTTTGCTTTTGTGACTGCTGCGCACATTGATGGATGTATTCAGAGAACTATCCACAATGACTCCAAGACCTTTCATGAGTGTAACCAGCTAATTCAATACGCCTTCATTTTGTTATGTTAAAGTGAGATTTGCTTCCAAGGCATTACCCCTTGCATTTATCAACAATTGCATTTCATTTGCCATTTTGTTGCCCAGACCACCCAGTTTTGTGAGTAATTCCCTTGTAGCTCTCGCAGTCTGCCTGGGAAACTTAACTATATCTTGAAACAGTCATGTATCACACTGCAAATTATTGCCACTCACGTTGACGCCCATTATTCCAGATGAATATGTTGAAACAAGTACTGTTCCCCGACGACCGTCAAAGGAGTTAACCACTATTATATCTCTCTCACAATTCCTGAAAACTGATTAATATTATTCCTATACCTTTATTCCCACTCCTTTAATCAGTTATTGATCCATGAGAGGACTGCCCTCTTATCCCAGATGGCATAACTTTCAAGTCATTTAAATAAATACATTTAAATGTCATATTTTTTTAGAAAATCCTAGAACCTGTTATGTTTTGCTGTAACTTGCATTATTCTATATTAAATTTGTATTAATCACTAACAAAACATTTACTTACCAATATCTCTTTTAATTATAACATCATGGTCCTGACATCACCTCCTGTAAACTTCGAACAAGTCACCTCTAATTAGTCCTGGGAGAAACCAACTCGCTATGCTCCTAGTGGATCCTTGTGATTTCTAGGCAGGATGTCTACATAGCGCTGGGTAGAAACTGCCCTGCCCAGGGGGCAGGGTCTGGGGAAGGGGCGCATTGAAACGAGTGATCGCTAGGACCCGGACTAGCCGAAGGCGGCTCATGGGGCAGCGAGCGCTGGGCTCCGGCCCGCAGCAAGGAAGTGAGTCGCACCGCTGCGGTGCACAGGACCTCACCAGACGAGATCCCCGAGCCCGGCGGCTGGTGCTGGGAAGCCACCGGACCCATTGGCTCAGACCGGGAGAGGGAATCTCCAGCAAGGCCCTTCTCCGCTCTCCCCAGGAGCCCTCCCAGGCCAGGGCAGAAGCTCCCCAGACCCGCCCGGCCCCTGCCCCGGGGGCCCCGCTCGGGGAAGGTGAGAGAGGAGCCCCCCCCCCCGGGCTGCAGGGGAGGTATATGGCCCCGGGCTGCTCCAGCGGAGCTGGCTGCGATCCCCGCCGGGCCCGGGAAAGCTGCCCGCCAGACCCGGTGTTGCGGGTCGGGGGAGCCAGCCAGGGCCCGTGCTGGGACAGACACACTTGCAGGGC